>NC_047117.1:56649691-56953024 GCF_902500255.1 Thalassophryne amazonica
GACCTGGTCTTCTGGAATATCCATGAATTTCCTGGTAACGAGTCCAGAGTCTTGAAACCAGACTATGCACTATGCGTAGTCATTCTGCAACCTGACGTTGGGACAGACCATCCTCTGCCATCAAGGTGGCCCACCTCATTCTCCCCCAGATGACACCTCACTGCTTCCACGCATGTCAGAATGCTCAACAGGAGCTTATAGATATCCACTGCAAGCAAAAATGTGTGATGATATCACTTATTTCTGCCATCCTTATATAAGGGTGAAATGTGCGATAACTCAAAAATGAGTTCTACTGTGTGTAGTTTTCACTGTCGGCTTCAAACACACCATGGACTCTCAAGATATACTGGTTGTAGCTTCCCCACCCCCGACCACACACGCACACGCACACACACACACACACACACACACACACACACACACACACACACACACACACACACACACACACACACACACACACACACACACACACACACACACACACACACACACACACACTTTTCAGTAACATCAACATTTTTCATTCAAACCTTGTTTTCAGCCTGAGATACCCACATTATTTTATTATTATTCATTTATTCATTTTCTATACCTGCTTGCTCCAATCAAGGGTCACGTGGGGGGGGGTGTGGGGGGGGGGGGTCGAGCCTATCCCAGCAGTCATAGGATGAAAGGCAGGGTATTGCAGGGTCATATACAAACTCAGTCACACCCCTCCGTTTAATTTAAAGTTTCCAGTTCATCGAATCTGCATGTCTTTGGAAGTGGAAGAAAGTCAGAGCGCCCAGAAAGAACCTACGCAAGTACGGGGAGAACATGCAAACTCCACACAGAAAGGACCAGGCAGGAAGTGATCTCATGACCCTCTTGCTGTGAGGCAGCAGTGCTAACCAATAAGCCAGTTGTACTATTATTATTATTATTTATTTTAGGTCACTGGTAAGCATGCAATCTCACAATCATACAACAAGTCAGGTAGCACCAGGATCCTAAAGAATTGGACTCCTGGAAACATATTGACATTGCTACACACCTCTGCCCAGTGACCTCATGACTCCATAAGCTCTTCCCAGGCGTCTCTCGTTCTCAAAGGCTGAGAACCCAGAGACATGAATGTCACTGCTCAGATAAGTGAATTTCTCCAAGAGTTAAACACTTTCACAGCATACAGATACACCTCTGATGTCTGAGTCCATGAAGTCATTGAAAGTCTGAATCTTGATGCAGGACAACTGCAAATCCAGTCACCCTG
This sequence comes from Thalassophryne amazonica, assembly GCF_902500255.1. Taxonomy (NCBI): domain Eukaryota; kingdom Metazoa; phylum Chordata; class Actinopteri; order Batrachoidiformes; family Batrachoididae; genus Thalassophryne; species Thalassophryne amazonica. Next base: position 56,650,950 of record NC_047117.1, read on the forward strand.
ATTTTTCACTCAGCGTCAAGTGCTGAAATCAGGGTATCCATTGATACTGCAAAGATCTCAGCATTGACGTCAAGCTCAGTAAACCTTTTCTCAACAACAAACGCACATAAGCTGCTGGTTTTCACAACCCTCCCCAGCACCCAGTCTATGCAAGCACTAAACAGTGTAGGAGCCTGAACACATACCTGACAAACATCAGTTTTCCCTGGGAACATTTCAGAAAAAAAAATGTTTTAATAGTGTTGAGAAAATAAGAGATATTACATTTGTGGACTGACTTTTTAAAGAAGCTGAAAGCATCACCACTGATAAAATATTTCTGAAAACATCTATCAGAACTGCTTTGAAGATGGAGCTGCAGACATTTGAGGCAAGTTCACATAAAACTTGAAAATTAATGCATAAATTTATGCTGCAGTCGAAAGAAACTGAGATTTCATGTGTCTGAACGAACGCAGTCGAACAGTCTCTGTGTTAGGCGCGAGCCTGTCACTTTAAGCCCCTGTGGCAGTTTTCAGCTGGGGGTCCCTTTTTTCCTGAGGAGTGATCTTCTGTTGTGCCAATAGAGAGAGAGAGAGAGAGAGAGAGAGAGCTGCAGGCTGCTGTTGTTTGACTCCGTGCCCTGTCCTGATCTGAATCACTTCTTGGTCCCTTCAAAGAGAGAAAAAAAAGGTGTGTGTGTGTGTGTTTTTTTTGGGGGGGGGGGTGCATGCAAATGCAGAAGCTTTAAGTCATGATGGCGGAAGGAGGAGGACAATGATAGAGATTACAAGGAGGTGGAGGAAGAAAGAAGAGGTCGAGGACAGGATGAGACCGACAAAATGGAATAAAACAAAAGGCGTTGAAAGAGAAGTGAAAGAAATAAGTAAAGCACAGGGAGAGAAAGTACAGAGCAGAGAGGTTGTTGGTGTTTTGTGTGTTGCACATTAAAGCTGCACTGTGTGTAGGACTTAGTGTCATCTACCAGTGAGATTGCAGATCGTCAGTCATGATTTTGTTTCTCTTCACCTTTTTGCTTCATGTTTCCTTGCCTTCTCTTCTCATAAGCAACATGTATGATCCTAAATAAGGGTTCTGAAATGTGTTGACTTGCACTAGCAACCAGTAGACGGTGTATAGGAGAGCAACCACTGGTTTCTCTTTTTCTTCAGCAACATGGGGGCACAACATGTTGGCATATTTATCTTTACAATCTCAATGTACATCTCTGCATTAATTCTGTTATCACTTAAGTGTAACCTACCTTTGCCATGAGCACTGAATTGACTCTATACCATACGCTTTTGGTATAGGTTTTGGAGTTGTTCCTGGCCCTTTTTTGACTGTGGTCCATAGCACATGTGTTCATTTCTTTCAAAAAAGATCTGGAATACTGGTTCGTCTGACCACAATACATGTTTCCACTGTGTGATGGTCCAACCCAAGGTGCCTTTGAGCCCAGAAAAGTCCATCCTGCTTCTTTCCAAAGTTAATATAAGGCTTCTTTTTTGCACAATAAAAGATTTTAAGTCATTTGTGAATGTACTCCATATTGTGGTGCTTGACAAAAGCTGCCTTAAGTATTACCTTGCCAATGTGGTTATAGCAGCTATTGATGAATGATGGTTTTTGATTGCTGTCTGAGAGATCGAAGATCACAAGTGTGCACCTTAGATTTGTGCTCTTGCCCCTCATTCACTGAAAATCCTCCAAATTCCTTAAACTGTTAAATGATATGATGCGCTGTCGGTGGAGAAATATGCCAGTCCCTTGAAATCTTTCTTTGTGGAACATTTTTTTTTATTTTTCAACAGCTTTCTCATGCATTTTTTGGCAAATAAGACGCCCTCTTCATGGGTAATCCTTTTGTACAAAATTATGGTTACAATCACCCAGTGACAACACCTGCTTGAAATAACATAATTATTAAATTTTTTCTACTTTACTACTAGCTCTAAATTGTCCTCACCTCAACTTTATTTGGAACTGGGCTGAAATGCCGGAATGGATGTATAACAAAATGGAATGAAGTTGACCCAACAAAACATGAAATATTTTGAGTTCGTACTGTCTACAATGCACTGTGGTTCTCTTCCTTCCTTCCTTTCTTTCTTTTTTCTTTATTCATTTATTTATTTATTAATTACATTTTCCATAGTTATCCCACCTTCTTCGGATTTGTGGTTGTCACTACTGTTACAGAAAAGAATCCACTTGACAATGACACAGGTTGGACACTTCCAGGTGACATTTTCATCACAGAGAATTTTTGTATTAACTCATGCTTCAGATACAGTCTGTAAAATTCTGTGAGAGATACAAAGCAGCGCCAGGCTATGAATAAGAAGATTTGGTACCTGATGTGCACAATCCTGAAAGGAACCTGATGAGAATTAGATATGATCCAAAATGTGGCAGTATGTGACAGATGTTCTGATATTACTTCACTATGCAAGGTGATACTTCTCACTGGAGTCTATTTCAGCAACCATTCCTTTGATAAAAAGTCATTCCAGAGTAAGTGTGATTTTGCGCTGTATATAAATAAACTCAATCAAGGATCCTCCAAAGAGGCTGAGTACAAAAGACAATTAAGTCATTGCTTTAGATATCAAACAGCATAAAAAAGAATCTTAAAATCATGCACTAAAAAAAATGGAGTAATATTTACTTGAAAAAACCTAGGAAAGTTTTTTCACTTAGGAATTCCAAGTAAATTTTACAAGGGGAATTCTTAATTAAATTTTACTTGCATATATTAGTTTTTCTAAAATAATAACTCAAGTAACATTTACTAGCAATTATCAATTGAATATTTTCATTGAATTTTACTCTGTCTTTATTCATAAAAATTAAAACTTTTCAGCTGTTCCCCTTGTTTTCACTTAAAGTTGTGACAGCAGATCCAGTTTGGATCTGCATGTTGATTTGGCACAAATTCTACACAGGGATGCCTTTCTTGACGTACCTCCACATTACATGGAGAAATGTGGTGTAGGAGTGGTGTTTGAACCGGGAACCTTTTGCACTGAAACCAAGTGCACTAGCTGCTTGTCTACCACCCCTGCCCTTGTTTTCACTCAGAGTCACCAAAGCAGATCTTGGATCATTAGTTCATGAATGTGTTCATTATAAAAACAACCAACGATGCATCTTGATGCATCTTTTTTTCTGAACAGAATTTCTTTTGTCTCACTGTCTGACAAATTTAAGTATTTTTAATAATCCATAGTAGACAGAGGTGTGGCCAAGTGGTTAGTGCACTTGGTTTCAGTGCAAAAGGCTCCCGGTTCAAACCCCACTCCTGCCGCATTGTCCATGTAATGTGGAGGTCCATCAGGAAGGGCATCCAATGAAGAATTTGTGCCAAATCAACATGCAGATCCAAATTGTATCTGCTGTGGCAACCTTGAGTGAAAACAAGGGGAACAGCTGAAAAGTTTTACTATTTATGAATAAATAAAGTAAAATTCAATGAAAATATTCAGTTGATGATTGCTAGTAAATGTTACTTGAGTTATTCTTTTATAAAAAACTAATATATGCAAGTAAAATTTACTTAAGAAGTCTCCTTGTAAAATTTACTTGGAATTTCTGAGTGAACAAACTTTCCTAGGTTTTTTCAAGTAAATATCACTCCAATTTTTTTTTTTGCAGGGACAGAAAACCAGCAGCTAATTAATACAATTACTGCGTACAGACACTGGATGAGGACTGCATACCAAATGCCCCCTAATGGGGCCAGGTCCCTCCACACTATGTGACAGCTTACTGTATGCTGTCAACAGTCCATGTGCGGTTTTTCACCTCACTTCATCTTGTCGGTGGATCTGGGACTCTTCACATTCCCCGTGTAGATTGGGGGCTGTGTGTTTTGTCTTTGGGTTACTTTTACTAACTTGGTGTGTGTGTGAGTGCTGCTATTTCTTATAATGAAGTACACAGGTATGTTTCACTTGTCCTGCTTAAAAGGACTGGTAATGGGTGCACAGTCGAGCCACAGTGAACATTTTATTCAGTGTTTGTCTGCGCTACAAAACTTCTCCAGCTTCATTTTTTTTTTTTTTTTTTCAGTTTCTGGATGTTTGGTGCTTTGGAAGAGAAATAGTTTTGGCACAGCTTGACATTTCATTCCGGTAATTGATGTCTCCATGGCCAACTTCCTCTTGTCTCACAGCTTTTTGAGTCATTTTCAACTCAAAATCGCCTCATCTGTGACCCCGTGACCTTGTCTTCCAAACACTGCAGTGGTTTGAATAGATGTGTGTGTCCTGTTACTGCTGCCTGGTGCACAGCGTGACTGATTGTGCCAAAGTGTCACTGCAATTCACATTGGAAATTGGCGGCTCCATCAAGGAAGTAATTGGACTTCTTTTCTTGAAATCATTTTGTCTAAATCCAGGCTGATTTTGACAAAATTGTAGGGTAACCCAAGAAGCATTTCAATCTAGTTTCTTACAAAAGATGAACAGAAAATGTTTGTGTTTTCCCCTTTCTCTGCTTCATCTTCAGTTATATATTTGGTGTATTACTTGTGTTTTTGTAACTGGCAGAAAACGGCCCATCCTGACATTTTAGTTGCAACCCTGCTGTTTTTGTTTTTAATCTTTAGTTTTGAGAAGAAACTACAATCTTAACGCTGCACACATTGTAACACTCACCAGCTGTTCACATTTACTGGATCAGCAGTGACAGCTGGTAAAAGGTAAACAGTCACAGAGACATTAATGCAACTTTTTAATGAGTCAGACAGACTGACTGTGTGTGTTATTTTCCCTCTGTCTGTCTGTCCTGGGTTACAGTGTCTCTGTGTGCAATACAAAGGTCATACGTCTCATTTGGACCAGTTTTTTTCAAAGGTCACAGAAGACAACTTGTCCAGTGTGTCTTGTGCTCCACTCCCATCATTAACAGCAGATTACTTTGTCTTATTAGGATACAACATGGGGGTGTCATAAAACATTTAGGTCACAGAGCAAAACTTTAAAACTCTAACTGTGCTCCTGGGATTGACAGTTAGATTAACATTCACACAAGTATAATTTTTGAATCATTTATCACGCATAATTTTACATTTTGAGTTATTTCACACTAGTTTCAACTTACAACAAGCTGAACGTTTTTTACAGCAATTGTACTGATTTTAATTATTTTGTTTTGTAAATGTAGGTTGTTCTATGTGATGTTCTTTCATTCTTTCTTTATTCACTCTTCCTTGTTTTTTCTTTCCTTCCTTCCTTCCTGCTTGCCTGCTTGCTTTCTTTCCTTCCTCATTTCATCTGTTCTTGCCTTTTTCCTGTTTCCTTCACAGTTCCTTTCCTTCTGTCCATTATTTTTCTCTTTCCTTCTTTCTTTCATTCAACCCCTTGTCTGTACATATAACTTGCATGTGAGTCACAGACAGTTCATACCATATATAATATATACAATTTTTAATATGAGAGACAGGTCTCACTAAAGTGGTGAATGATCTTCTGCTTACAATGGATTCGGACACCACTACGGTTCTGTTGCTGTTAGATCTAAGTGCTTTATTTGATACAGTGGATCATCATATTCTACTTGATAGGCTGGAAAATCATTTTGGGATTACTGGGAGTACCCTTGCATGGTTGACGTCATACTTGACCAGTTGTTCTCACTGTGTTTTGTACAGTAACACTACCTCTAACCTTAGTGACATGAAATTTGGGGTTCCACAAGGGTCTGTCTTAGGCCCCCTGCTTTTCTCTCTTTATACAGCACCCCTTGGGCACATATTGTGGTGTTTTGGGATTACCTTTCACTGCTATGCAGATGATACTCAGTTATACATGACGATAACTGCTGGTAATCTCGTTCACATAAAATCCTTAGAAGATTGCCTTGCAGCAGTGAGAAGTTGGATGTCTAGAAATTTCCTACTTTTAAACTCTGATAAGACTGAAATGATGGTTCTTGGTCCAGTGAGACATCGGCATCAATTTGACCAGTTAACGCTCAGCCTCAGCTCATGTGTCATACATCACACTGACAAAGTGAGGAACCTTGGGGTAATTTTTGATCCTTCATTGTCCTTTGGCCTCCACATTAGAAATATTACTAGGACTGCTTTCTTCCACCTGTGAAATATAGCGAAGATTCGTCCCATCCTGTCTATGGCTGATGCTGAGACCCTGATCCATGCATTTATCTCTTCTAAATAGGACTACTGCAATGTTCTGTTTTCTGGTTTACCGCAATCTAGCATTAGGGGTCTCCAATTGGTTCAAAATGCTGCAGCCAGACTTTTGACACGAAGCAGAAAGTTCGACCACATTACACCCATTTTGGCATCCCTTCACTGGCTTCCTGAGATCAGATTTTAAGGTTCTGCTACTAACCTATAAAATTATTCATGAACTGGCACCTCCCTACCTAACTGACCTAATTAAACCTTACGTACCGGCCCGTGCTTTACGTTCTCAGGGTGCAGGACTACTTTGTGTCCCTAAGGTGAATAAGAAGTCTGCGGGTCACAGAGCTTTCTCTTATCGTGCCCCTGTTCTGTGGAATGATCTCCCTGCATCAATAAAACAGTCAGATTCTGTGGAGATTTTCAAGTCCAGACTTAAGATGCACTTATTTTCCCTTTAATATGGCTAGCATACTGGTACAGTTTTATTTTACACTTTTTACTCTTTTAATTCATTTATTAATAATTGGAACGGGCCGCGGCCTCAACTTTACCTAAATTCTTGTTGTGAAAGTGTAGGAACACGGACCCACAACAGGGGGTGTAAAAGAACGGGCAATGGATAAGCCAACAGTAACAATTTAATGTTGTAAATTGTGCACAACGGAATACAGACAACAACCAGTTTGGAACTACAGTCAATTACGTTGGGTGACGTGTGGGCAGGCTTGAGGATAGGAGACGCCCGTCCAGAACCGAGCCGGATCCCACACAGCCCTCACCGCCAACGGATCTGAAGAACACCGGAGCCGCCAAGTCCTGGGTCCCCAGGTGGTCACCGTCTCCAGCTGTCAGACCTGGCACTGCTGGCAGAGAACAGAAACAGTACAGGTGAGTGTGAGTACGCACACTCAGTAATCCCACAGTCTGTGTTCTTTTGGGAGGGAGCACCTCCACCTCCAGTCACACACTCGTGCAGCTCCTGTCTAACCACTTATCTGGTTGGGGTGTGAAGCGAAGCCGTCGCTGATCACACCAAATGCCAATCCCACAGATAAGGCAACACCCACAGGAAAACGGCTGCAAAGAAGTTCAGACTATTAGTCAGCATTAAATACAGCAGAGAAATTACCTCCAAGGTAGCTGATTTCTCGGCGAGGAGATGGAGTTGCAGTCCAGCCTTTATGGTGATGGTGATGAGTTGAATGAGTGACAGCTGGTGCTGATGATGAGTGACAGCTGTTACTCCCAGTGGCTCCGGCGCCCTCTCCTGCTTTCTTTCCTTCCTCATTTCATCTGTTCTTGCCTTTTTCCTGTTTCCTTCACAGTTCCTTTCCTTCTGTCCATTATTTTTCTCTTTCCTTCTTTCTTTCATTCAACCCCTTGTCTGTACATATAACTTGCGTGTGAGTCACAGACAGTTCATACCATATATAATATATACAATTTTTAATATGAGAGACAGGTCTCACTAAAGTGGTGAATGATCTTCTGCTTACAATGGATTCGGACACCACTACGGTTCTGTTGCTGTTAGATCTAAGTGCTTTATTTGATACAGTGGATCATCATATTCTACTTGATAGGCTGGAAAATCATTTTGGGATTACTGGGAGTACCCTTGCATGGTTGACGTCATACTTGACCAGTTGTTCTCACTGTGTTTTGTACAGTAACACTACCTCTAACCTTAGTGACATGAAATTTGGGGTTCCACAAGGGTCTGTCTTAGGCCCCCTGCTTTTCTCTCTTTATACAGCACCCCTTGGGCACATATTGTGGTGTTTTGGGATTACCTTTCACTGCTATGCAGATGATACTCAGTTATACATGACGATAACTGCTGGTAATCTCGTTCACATAAAATCCTTAGAAGATTGCCTTGCAGCAGTGAGAAGTTGGATGTCTAGAAATTTCCTACTTTTAAACTCTGATAAGACTGAAATGATGGTTCTTGGTCCAGTGAGACATCGGCATCAATTTGACCAGTTAACGCTCAGCCTCAGCTCATGTGTCATACATCACACTGACAAAGTGAGGAACCTTGGGGTAATTTTTGATCCTTCATTGTCCTTTGGCCTCCACATTAGAAATATTACTAGGACTGCTTTCTTCCACCTGTGAAATATAGCGAAGATTCGTCCCATCCTGTCTATGGCTGATGCTGAGACCCTGATCCATGCATTTATCTCTTCTAAATAGGACTACTGCAATGTTCTGTTTTCTGGTTTACCGCAATCTAGCATTAGGGGTCTCCAATTGGTTCAAAATGCTGCAGCCAGACTTTTGACACGAAGCAGAAAGTTCGACCACATTACACCCATTTTGGCATCCCTTCACTGGCTTCCTGAGATCAGATTTTAAGGTTCTGCTACTAACCTATAAAATTATTCATGAACTGGCACCTCCCTACCTAACTGACCTAATTAAACCTTACGTACCGGCCCGTGCTTTACGTTCTCAGGGTGCAGGACTACTTTGTGTCCCTAAGGTGAATAAGAAGTCTGCGGGTCACAGAGCTTTCTCTTATCGTGCCCCTGTTCTGTGGAATGATCTCCCTGCATCAATAAAACAGTCAGATTCTGTGGAGATTTTCAAGTCCAGACTTAAGATGCACTTATTTTCCCTTTAATATGGCTAGCATACTGGTACAGTTTTATTTTACACTTTTTACTCTTTTAATTCATTTATTAATAATTGGAACGGGCCGCGGCCTCAACTTTACCTAAATTCTTGTTGTGAAAGTGTAGGAACATGGACCCACAACAGGGGGTGTAAAAGAACGGGCAATGGATAAGCCAAACAGTAACAATTTAATGTTGTAAATTGTGCACAACGGAATACAGACAACAACCAGTTTGGAACTACAGTCAATTACGTTGGGTGACGTGTGGGCAGGCTTGAGGATAGGAGACGCCCGTCCAGAACCGAGCCGGATCCCACACAGCCCTCACCGCCAACGGATCTGAAGAACACCGGAGCCGCCAAGTCCTGGGTCCCCAGGTGGTCACCGTCTCCAGCTGTCAGACCTGGCACTGCTGGCAGAGAACAGAAACAGTACAGGTGAGTGTGAGTACGCACACTCAGTAATCCCACAGTCTGTGTTCTTTTGGGAGGGAGCACCTCCACCTCCAGTCACACACTCGTGCAGCTCCTGTCTAACCACTTATCTGGTTGGGGTGTGAAGCGAAGCCGTCGCTGATCACACCAAATGCCAATCCCACAGATAAGGCAACACCCACAGGAAAACGGCTGCAAAGAAGTTCAGACTATTAGTCAGCATTAAATACAGCAGAGAAATTACCTCCAAGGTAGCTGATTTCTCGGCGAGGAGATGGAGTTGCAGTCCAGCCTTTATGGTGATGGTGATGAGTTGAATGAGTGACAGCTGGTGCTGATGATGAGTGACAGCTGTTACTCCCAGTGGCTCCGGCGCCCTCTCCTGCTTGAAGCCCGCACTCCAAGCAGGGCACCATCTGGTGGTGGTGGGCCAGCAGTACCTCCTCTCCAGTGGCCCACACAACAATTCTGGGTCTTTTAGTGAAGTTTAGGGCTAGTGGCCGGCGATCACCTTAGCACTTCTCTGTTTTTCTTGTTTAATGCTGGCAAATTATACAGTATTTTTTGTCTTTCTGATGCCTGATTCTGATTTTTCTGTCTGTTTAAGGTGCAGCTCCATCCAGAGATGGGAGTTGTATTCATGTTGGCGATCCTCCTGTCCTGTGCGCCAATAGCATTTCTTGTATATTCGTCCGTGAATTGTTCTGTGAATTGTTCTGTAATTTATGTTTGTAGCATGGCCCAAGCAGAGGGTCACCCCTTTGAGTTTTGTCTGCTTGAGGATTCTTCCTCAGAGGGAGTTTTTCCTTACCACTGTTGTTGGGGGTTAGTAAGGTTAGACCTTACCTGTGTGAAGCACTTTGAGGTAACTCTGTTGTGATTTGGCCCTATATAAATGAAAATAAATTGAAATTGAAATTAACATGGCAGCAGCAATTTGCTGTTCCCTTTGTTTGCTATAAGGGGCGACATGCAGAACCACCATTAAACAAATAGTGACATGTTTGTGAAAAGCACAAACCAAAACTATGATTGTGATGGCCAAAACAATGGAAGAGGGACAGGAGAGAGACAGTACAGACCCCAAAAACAGACTACACTTGATGGAGGAGGTGGTTAGGCTGGATCACTCTGCGTCCCCCAGGGAAATGGAGAGAGGGAGACCTGGCCCAGGGTCAGACAGGGGACACATAAGACATAACAGCTGAGGGGTCAGCCAGGGCAGCCCCCCACCCACCGCCCCCAAATGCCACCACCCACCACCACGCAGCCAGAGAGACTGCACATGTCAAGAGCAGCCCTGGAGCGCAACCCCCAACCGTCACAGTGTTAAGGCCCCACCCTGTAAGGCCAGTGGGAGCACACAGGAGCAACCTGGCCACACCCCTAACATCCGGGCCATCTGGTGGGACGAAGGCCTACCCACTGCAAAGAATCAGATCCTGCCCATCACTAGAGCTAGTGACCAGCAATCCCTACCTCAGCGCTCAACATGACCACGCACCCCCAATGCAAAAGTTGTCCAGGATACCTCCCGAGAGCAGCCATGCTACAAAACGTGGAAGCTCCCTCTACTCATCTTGGATACACACCATGACACATCACCACCCACAGCAGCATGGGCCAGTTTCTGTACCGCGGTGAGCACAGAGCTAAAGCCGCCAAAGGTCATCCTCCCCCACAAGTCTCGGGACAACAAAACGTTGCCTCAAATCTATATTAATTAAAGTTCCCAACGTGTATTTATTGTATATAATGTGATAACTAACTTAAGATAACTTCTTTCTTTTTTTCCTTTTTCTTTCTTTATTACGGCCACCAAGGATGTAATAAAATCATCGGCATTTATTTATTTGTCTGTCTGTCTTTTAGCAGGATTACATCAAAACTACTGACAAAATTTACACCACAGATAGATATGAGGCCATGGAAGACTCCACTGAGTTTTGGAGGTGATCTGGATCCACATTCTGGTTCAGGATTTCAATTTGTATGCTTCACTTTGTCAGATTTTGAGGCTTACTTCAAGACTACTTAATGGACTTTCACCACAATTTCACCACACATTGGTGTTAGGCCTTGGAAGGCACCATTAAAGTTTGGAGGTGATCTGGATCTGGATCCAGATTATGGATCAGGATTTCACTTTGTAGACTTTAAAGGATTAAGTCAGAACTACTTCACAGATATGACATCACGTAGATGCAAAACCAAGATCAGGAAGCCACTATTTTGTTTTAACTTGTGAATTAAATACCACATTGCAACATATTAATCAGTCAGACCATTCTGGATCAGTGTGCAATTATTGCATTGTGTTGTGGAATCCGGATCCAGGTAAACTCTGGGTCATGATGTGAATCACATGCCTGTTATTTTGAGTCCTTGTCAACCCTTGGTGGACACCAGAAATCTCAGATTGTTCTTGTTTCCTTTTGCAGTCTGTGATTAATGTGTCTTTGTTTTGAGTTAAGTGTATAAGAACAGAGGTCGTCATACAGCCTCGTTAGGGATTATTACAATTCTGGGAGGAATCATCTTGATTTGTCTTTCCTGGTATATGTTGATTGAGCAATGTCAGTAAATCTGTCTAGTCCCGTTTATTCACAAAAGAACACATTTCCAGCACAAAAAATCCATCCTAAGCAACTTATCAAAGCTCTGGGTTTGTGCAATAAGACTGAAAGTCTTTCCTAGAAGTATTGTTTTTTAATACAAGCTGTTCTCACATGTTCATCTAAACAGTGAGTCCCTTCATTTGCATTCTGTTATCTACTGTTGGACTCTAAGCGACACCTTCTTGGCTTTTCAGTTATCCCACATTGCATACAATGCATGCACACACACACACCACAACTCAAGCACATTTTTAAAGTACACTGTACATGAGCACAGAGTGCATGTTATGGTTAGGGGTCTGGATGGAACCGGACCGTTTCAGGCAATGGACCTAAATGCAGGGAGCTGGACAGGGAAAGGAGTACAAAGGAAAATATATTTATTTATAAACAATAAATAAAAGGTGCTGTGCTGGGGTGCCTGCAGTATAGAGACATGGCCTGCCTCCTGGTGGTGAAAATAGGGAGCTGCAGTATCCCGAGCTAGTCTTGAAGGAGAATGATTACTAAGGTTCAAGGACCAGGTGGAACACTGTCCTCCGAAACCATGAACTATGGGAATAAAGACACACATGGTGAGTGAATGCACTCGTAATGCTGGAGCCTCAAAATAGTCACAGTTCACAAAAGACTTAATACAGGTTACTTTGGAGGTGAGGAAATAATGTTCTCTTCTTAAGAAACAAGGTTTACTGTTCAGGAATTGTGCACAGTTCATAAATTGTATCCAGAGGTCAAGTGCTGCGCGTTGTGACGCAGTCCCAATTAAGCAGGACTTGATACAGCTGGGTTCTTAAATGTTTGACATCAGAGTTCATGCAGTTCTTACGAAGAGTTCTTGGAACAGTTCTTTATCATAGCACAGTCACAGACAGGAATGCGTGAGAACGGAATCCCACTAAGACGAAGAGGAACTTAAGTGGCATGTAGTAGAGTCGTGCTCTGAGCAGAGAGGCGAGGAGTTCCAAAGTGACATAGCTGTGCAGGTAGATTAGAAGCAAGAGCCAGGGCAGCATGGGAGCTGCGCAGGAATCGTCTGGAACAACTGGTCTCATGGCAAGTCGTGATTCAGCAGCACGAAATATACATTAATCTATTGGTTCATGATATTATGACGAAAAGTGCCTCATTTTCATCACGGCAGCACGAATTCATTCTAATTCATTCTGTGATGGCTGCACAAAATTAAAAGTGAAGCGGGGGTTGGGGTGGTTACGGCTAGGGTGGGGGGAAGTATTAGGATTAGGTTATGGTTAAGGTTAGGATTGGGCGTAGGAATAGGGTTAGTAATAGTGAGTTTAAAAAAAAAAACCCCGTCACGAAAATTTGACTCATTTCGTGAATGGGGGGACAAAAAAATGTGAGACTGGGCTGTCTGGAACACCGGGAAAGACAGTTCGCTCTAATACAGGAATTAGAAGGGAGGCCAGGTTACCAGATGTTAGCTGCGGGAAGCATCGGCGTCTTAAGCACACAGCAGGAAGGCACAGTCAAGGTCACAGACAGCCAATCAGGCTTGGTCCTCCTGGTAATGGTCTGGATCATGGATCGTGGCTCTGGAAGAACCTGGAAGGACTGCAAGAGTCTGGCAATACTCACAAGTATCTGGCAACTATTGAACAGAAAGATTGGTTTAAACCTCTGGGGCCGCTGCCGTCGTATACGACGGCTAAGACCAAGCTTTACTAAATTATAAATAATTTTTTAATGATATGGGATAGAAACTTACTTCTTTTTTGCTGTGAAAAAGAAGAAACACCCAGTGTTTCTTTTTATTCACCTCTTTTTGCTCTGTATGCACCACTCTGCTTTTAATCATTGGTGATTGATCTCTGCTCTCTTCCACAGCATGTCTTTTTCCTGATTCTCTCCCCTCAGCCCCAATCAGTCCCAGCAGAAGACTGCCCCTCCCTGAGCCTGGTTCTGCTGGAGGTTTCTTCCTGTTAAAAGGGAGTTTTCCTTCCCACTGTCGCCAAGTGCTTGCTCATACGGGGTCGTTTTGACCATTGGGGTTTTTCTGTAATTATTGTATGGCTTTTGCCTTACAATATAAAGCGCCTTGGGGCGACTGTTTGTTGTGATTTGGCGCTATATAAATAAAATTGATTTGATTTTATTTGATTTGCTGAAAAGTTAACTATGCAGACCTTCGAGCCAGCCATCGGCCATCTTTGTACTCCTCATAGAAGCTGTGTGATGACGTGTGCAATGTGAGTGTCCAATCGGAATTGGTTCACCATCACATGGTTTTCCAAAATCCAATTGTAGGGCAGATTTACCTCACGTGAAAAGCCAAAGATAATTTTCAGGAGTGATATGTTACTAGTTGGCCCATTTGAATAGCTCCCTGGTTGCTCCAGTGAGTACATACTATTCCAATGCGCTCTGCACCATTACGCACAGCGAAAGTGAAAGCAGACAGAGCAGACAGTGAGCCTCTGATGACAATCTCACATGCTCAAACAAAGAGTGTGTAACTATCAGGATTGCTCCACTAGTTTGCATATGAATGTTACTGGATAACTCTGTTGCTTTCTCTGCGTAAAGCAGTGGTTACCATATCAAAATAACAAATGCATAGACCATTTTGTATATATTGTTCAAATTTGCATTTGTGTGTATTGTTTGAAACTTTTTGTTGTACAGTCTTTCACACAAGACCTCAAATTACCTTTATAAAGTGTCAAAACAGTTGCTTATTATAGTTTGCTGTGTGTTTTGAATAAATGTGTGTGGAAAATTATTTTTTGCTTTATTTTGTCCTCGCCTATTTTTTATTATAAACCTTTGTTACACTTATAAAACACAACAAAAACATATATATTCTGAAAGCACAGGTTGTCCTGAAAAAAGAGACATAAAACTTGATTGTGGGATGCAGGGAGAGCTGTTAACAGCAATAATAAAACATTTATGTCAGGCAAGTGAACTGTTCAAAAAAAATGCCCTCAGACCCCAGAGGGTTAAATAGTCTGTCAATAATCAATCGCTCATGGGATCCAGGTGTGAAAAATAACTGAGGGCACCATCTGGTGGAGAAACTAATACATGACACTGGTTAAAAGACAGTTAAAAACAGGATCTGGGGGAAATCCTGACAGTGCAATCAACAATTCACCTTTACAATTTAGACTTATTTAAGGGCATCACAATTTCCAGTCATAGAAGATTGAACATGAATAAGAAACTGTGTCCTGGTACAATTAAAACATCATTATTCACACTCATTACATCTGCCCACTGATTTAAATGGATTACAGAAATGACTGATGATTGTAAATATTTGCGTGTCTATTCTCTTACAAGTCTCTGTGGTGTTGTTTGAAGCAGAAACACGTGTGTTTGCTGCAGTCACTAAAGAGCCGCTGTGCTCATACAGCGCCTGCAGCACACCACCAGGAATAAAGAGCATGTGAGATTTGGCTCGAAGAAAGCAAACACAGACTCACCCTGTGGGCTACAGAAAGCTTAATGAAACACTGCTTTACACCAGCAAGTGTTTCATTTTTTTCACTAAGTTCTTGTTGTAATGATGCACTGACGTACAGGAGGCCAGACAATGTATGCTTTAATGTAATTTGAATTTAGAGATGCATGTGAGCTGAACCATCAAACCAAATGCAACAAGCTGGCACCCAGATGGGAAAATGGAAAGAGATACTGAGTATTTCGGTTTGTAATTTTCTTACCCGTTTAACACAGAGTGGTTTTATTGTCTAAGCATTTTGCCCCTTGTTGTTTCAGGGAGGCTTTCAGTGGGGACCATCTGTACCCGCTGAGTTTTCAAAATCCTACAAGTTTCGGTCAGCAGGAGCAGCATGTGGTGCTGCCAGCAGGTTGAAATTGTAAAAGGGTATATTGCAGGGGCTGATGTTCAAACGCTAAATTTCAGGTTTCTTGAGTCCAGTAAGGCTTCAAACATTGGTGACTAAAAACAGGAGAGTTCTCTGAATTATCCAGGACACCAAACTCCTGCATCTCCAGTTAAAGGTGTTTCGTTCAGTTCAGTTTATTGATATAGCACCAAATCGTGACATGTCACTTCGAAGTGACATCCATGAGTGAAGTCTAGACATACTCACTGCACAAATAATCACACTGGTGACAGTGGTAAGGACAAGGAAGTCCTAATCATTTTTTGTTATTTTACAGGGAGAAACCTCAAGCAGACCAGACTTAGTGGGGTGACTATTTCCTGTGGCCATTCTAACAAAACAAAAGACACAACACAAGACTGACAGAACATGCAGCAACACCACACTACAAGAAACACTTGTGTTTGTGTGTTTGTTTGTTCCAACTACTCCACCAAGGTGCATGGACCACTTTTCACCAATCTTGCTGTTGCCATGTAGGTTAACCCTGGAATTGCCCTAAAGCGGTTTGTTTTGGCAAAGATCAAGGTCATTGGGGTGAAAGGACAAAATGTTGGCTTATTTGTCTGTTTGTTCCCCTACTCCTCCAAGTCTTTTGACTAATTTTCATCAAATATGATGTGGATTCCAGGCAACCCCAGAACTGCCCTAATGAGTTTGTCTTGCCAAGGCAAGTGGTGGCCAAATATCAAAATTATTATTTATTTACTCCAATGTCCACCAAACTTGGCACACATTCTGTAACTGCCCTATTGCATCAAATTAACCAAAAGGTAATCACTGGGGTCAAGGTCAAAATTTAAGCTTTTTAATCCGATTTGCACTAATCGTTCACACATATGGAAGTGGGCTCTGAATTGCCCAGTGTGGTCAAAATTACCAAAGGTCAATCACTGGGGCAAACTCACTATGCCAAATGTAAAAATATATGCTTTTCAATCCAATTTGCACCAGAGGTGGCACACCTATGGCGACGGGTTCTGGAATTGGCCGGAAAGGTCAAATTTGCCAAAGGTGAATGACTGGGGTCAAGGTAATGTCTGCCTGTTTGCTGGTCTACTCCTCCCAGGTCCTTTTCCTAATTTCTACCAAACTTGGTATGTCAGTGATGGTAGGCCCAAAATTGCCATTAAAATAACTAAACTGGCTAAAGTCAAGGTATTTGATTTTCAGCATGGTAAAGGCAGATGTCAATCACTGGGTAAAGGTCAAGGTCATTAGAGTAGAATGGTCAAATATCAGATTGGTGGAGCCATTTTTAATTTCATTTATCCTTTATTTATACAGTTAGTCTCTTTGAGACATAAAATCTCATTATCAAGACAGACCTGTTTTAGGGCCCCTTCACACATAGCACGAATAAGTACAAATCAGGGCGAATCACGGCGGAACAGCTCGTATGAGCAAACACAAAAACACGTGTGTCTTGTGGACATTGTGCCACAAGACTGACAACCGCATCATGTGGAACAGAGCTCACGTGAGTGACGTGACATTCAGATCGCCATGTTATGATTTGATGGTCCGTTTCACCTGGGTAGCCCTGTCAATGTGCGAGGCGTGCACTTGCTCGCTGCAGCCCATTGCAACAGCGATATATGTTTTTATGTATGTCCACGTGACGACAGCAAGCAGTCACACGCATGTCACAGTGTGCAGTTGTTAGTTCATGCCCATCCAAACATGGTACGTGTTCTCCAGCTGGGACATCCAGAACCAGAGATCTCAATAGCTGCTCCTGTTTGTGGACACACCCCCTGTCAGTCCAGCGCACACACCAACACACCATCCATATCAGCAGCTCATGCAAGTGTGCTCCCAACCATCCCTCCCCCCGGCACGCCACATGTTTACGGATGGAGGGGAGCGCAACACACGTGCGATTCACACGCATGGCACATGTGTGTGCAGGGGAGCCGACACTCTGGCACCTCACGTGTGCTGTTTGCATAGCCACACTTGTGGGGGCACTTAGACAAATTTCACTGCCAGCTCGAAAGTGACTGTCTGCTGACTGTTTTTGTGGTAATGGTGCGAAAGGCCCACACAATCACTCATTCATCTTCAGCCACCTACTCCAATTAAGGGATCGCGAGGGGCTGGAGCCTGTCCCAGCAGTCATAGAACACCCTGGACAGGACGCCAGTCTGTTGCAAGGCCACATATAGACAAATAAACACATTCACACCCACACACACAATCCACATAACCTGCGTGTCTTTGGATGTGGGAGGAAGCCGGAGCACCCACACAAACATGGGGAGAACATGCAAACTCCACACAGAAAGGTCACAGGTGGGAATCAAAACTATGGCCTTCTTGCTGTGAGGCAACAGTGCTAACCACTAAGCCATCGTGCTGCCCCACTAGTTTCCAATTCCACAAATTTTTTATCTTGGAAAAAATGTTCAAGGTTAAATCCCTGTTAGAAGTGGCTTTTAATAAGCTAAATAAATACAATATAAAATATAGATCAAAAGGGCTTTTCAGTGTTATAAAGAATCAAACTAATGCAATACGTACACCAAAATGGGCTTTTGATATTAAATTTAAATGTCCACAAAATTCACAAACTGGATCAGATCCAGATCAAACTTTGTCAGGCAGTAGTGAGTGCCAGTCTGCACCTCACTTTCAAATATGAGCGTGATTTGGGCAGGTTTGATTAGAACATAATGTCAATATACATAAACACTGAAAAAAAACATGAACACAACACTTTGTTTTTTGCTCCCATTTTCATGAGCTGAACTCAAAAATGTAAAACATGAAAGACCTATTTCTCTCAAATATTGTCACAAATCTGTCTATATCTGTTAGTGAGCACTTCTCCTTTGTTGAGATAATCCATCCCACCACACAGGTGTGGCATATCAAGATGTTGATTCGACATGATTATTGCACAGCTGTGTCTTAGGCTATTAAAGGGGTAGAAAAAGACAGAAAAAAGTCTTTTTGGTCAATCTCTGTATTTGCACCGCAAGGTGGGGGCATATACCATTTGGGTTGTCCGCTGTCCGTCCTTCCGTCTGTCCGTCTGTCTGTCCACAATGTACCTCGGCACCTATTGCTCGCAAAAACTTCATATTTGGTGGGTACATGCCTTTGGAGGAGTACTTCACATGGACTCGAACGCCGGTGACCTTGACCTACTTCCAAGGTCACCAATGGTCACAACTGCCAAATCCTTTGCCGCAACGTAGCTTAGCACCTATGCTCACAGAAACTTCATATTTGTGGGTACATGCCTTGGAGGAGTACTTCGCATGGCTTTCGAAGGGTTGGTGACCTTGACCTACTTTTTCAAGGTCACCAGTGTCACAACTGTCAAATCCTTCGCCTGAATTTGTTCGCCGCAATGTACCTCGGCACCTATTGCTTGCAAAAACTTCAAGTTTTTCTTTCTTCAGGTGTTCAATACTTTTCCTGTGTCATTTCACATTATTACACCTAACTTCATTATAGACATGTATGATTTGATTTCTTTGTATGTGTAGATTACTTTGGTTGCTACCTAACATGTAGAGAAAATTTCATGTCAGTAGCACCTTTACAAATATATTTACTGCGGAAAATGGTGATGTGTTCAATGCTTATTTTACCCACATATATATATATATATATATATATATATATATATATAGAGAGAGAGAGAGAGAGAGAGAGAGAGAGAGAGAGAGAGAGAGACTGAACAAAAATATAAATACAACACTTGTTTTTGCTCCCATTTTTCATGAGCTGAACTCAAAGATCTAAAACATTTTCTATATACACAAGACTATTTTTCTCAAATACTGTTCACACATCTGTCTAAATCAGTGTTAGTGAGCACTTCTCCTTTGCCAAGATAATCCATCCCACTTCACAGGTGTGGTATATCAAGATGCTGATTACACTGCATGATTATTGCACAGGTGTGCCTTAGGCTGGCCACAATAAAAGGCCACTCTGAAATTTCAGTTTTATCACACGGCACAATGCCACATATGTCGGTTTGCAGAACCAAAGAATTTCCGCATAAACAGTCAGAAACTGTCTCAGGGAAGCTCGTCTGCATGCTTATCATCTTCAATGGGATCTCGACCTGACTGCAATTCATCATTATAACCGATTTGTGCCACCCCTTGACTGGTGCATGTGATAGGTGGGTGAGCAATCCAATGCTTTGTGAATTCTGTTTCATGATGATAGGAAGAGTCAACATCGAAGGATCAAAAGTTGTTGTTAACATGTAGTGACACGGACCCACAACAGGGGGCGTTAATGAATGGACAATGGATAAGCCAAAAAGTAACAATTTAATGTTGTGAATCGCACAACGAAATACAGACAATAACAGAGGATGAGGATGGTCAATCATACACAAGGTGATGTGTGGGCAGGCTCGAAGATAGAAGACTTCTGGCCAGAGAAGAGCCGGATCCCACACAGTTTCCACCGCCAACGGATCTGAAGAACACCGGAGCCGCCAAGTCCTGCGCCCCAGGTGGCCACTGTCTTCAGCAGTCAGACCCGGTACTGCTGGCAGAAACAGAAACAGTTAATGGTGGGTGGGTGAATACACACCCAGCAATCTTTCAGTGCTTAATTCCTCCAGGAGGGAAAACCTCCACCTCCAGTAACACACTCGTACAGCTCCTGGAAAACCACTTATCTGGTTGGGGTGTGAGGTGAAGCCGTCGCAGTCCACACCAAACGCCAATGCAGCAGATAAGGACACGTCGCAGGAAAACGGCTGTAAATGAGATCAGACTTTTGTTTGTTAATGATGCAGCAGAGAAGTTACCTGAGTGGTAGCTGATTTCTCAGCGGGGAGGTGGAATTGCAGTCCGGCTTTTATGGAGGATGTGGTTGATGAGTGACAGCTGGTGTTGAGGATGAGTGACAGCTGTCACTCCCAGTAGTTCCGACGCCCTCTCGTGCTTAAAGCCTGCACTCCAAGCAGGGCGCCATCTGGTGGTGGTGGGCCAGCAGTACCTCCTCTTCAGCGGCCCACACAACAAAAAGTGATGTCAACTATGACATAACAGTTATCCCTGTGGGTGTTAAATGCCGTCTTCCACTCGTCTCCCTTCCGGATCCGAACCAGGTGGTACGCATTCCTAAGATCGAGTTTGGTGAATATTTGGGCTCCATGCAGAGGCGTGAACACCGAATCCAACAGAGGTAACGGGTATCGGTTGCGAACTGTTATTTTGTTCAGCCCTCTGTAATCGATGCATGGACGGAGTCCGCCGTCCTTCTTACCCACAAAAAAGAAACCCGCACCCATCGGGGAGGTTGAGTTCCGGATCAACCCGGCAGCTAAGGAGTCCCGGATGTAGGTCTCCATTGTCCAACCATATAACCAGGTTGATAAGCCCGTCTAAATCCCGCGGCTCGTCCTTCGCCACCAGGTGCTCCTTAAGGACCAGAGACAGTCCGTTTACAAAGGCGGCGCGGAGCGCAACAGCATTCCAGCCGGCTCGTGCTGCCACGATGCGGAAGTCGACTGCATACTTAGCTGCGCTCCGGCACCCCTGTCTTTTCGACAGCAGCACACTTGAAGCGGTCTCGCCTCTATGAGGGTGGTCGAACACTTGTCTGAACTCCCTCACAAACCCAGCGTATGACGTTAGGAGCCGTGAATTCTGCTCCCAGAGCGCCGTAGCACAGGCGCGTGCCTCTCCTCGAAGCAAATTTATAACGTAAGCCACCCGGCTAGCGTCTGCGCGGTACATGACGGGACGCTGTGAAAAGATGAGCGAGCACTGCATTAAGAAGTCCACGCACATCTCGATACAGCCTCCGTACGGCCTCCGGAGGGCTTATGTATGCTTCAGGGGATGGTGGGGGGTTCGTTGAACGACCAGTGGAATGGCTGTCTCAGGCCTCCGGTCAGCAGGAGGAGGTGCTGCAGCAGCGCCCTGAGCCTGCGCTTTCACCTGGGCGGTGAGAGCCTCCATCCTCCGATTGAGAATCACATTCCGCTCGGTGACTAAGTCCAACCGAGCAGTGAAAGCGGTTAAGATTTGCTGCAGCTCACCTAACACGCCTCCTGCTGACGCCTGTGCACCTCGCTCTTCCATTGGCTGTTCAAGTGATGGTTGACGCCCCTCGGGATCCATAACGCTGGCCGAGAAATCCTGTTGTGAAAGTGTAGTGACACCGACCCACAACAGGGGGCGTTAATGAACGGACAATGGATAAGCCAAAAAGTCAATCAGTTTCAATCAATCAATTTTATTTATATAGCGCCAAATGACAACAAACAGTTGCCCCAAGGCGCTTTATATTGTAAGGCAAGGCCATACAATAATTATGTAAAAACCCCAATGGTCAAACGACCCCCTGTGAGCAAGCACTTGGCGACAGTGGGAAGGAAAAACTCCCTTTTAACAGGAAGAAACCTCCAGCAGAACGAGGCTCAGGGAGGGGCAGTCTTCTGCTGGGACTGGTTGGGACTGAGGGAGAGAACCAGGAAAAAGACATGCTGTGGAGGGGAGCAGAGATCAATCACTAATGATTAAATGCAGAGTGGTGCATACAGAGCAAAAAGAGAAAGAAACACTCAGTGCATCATGGGAACCCCCCAGCAGTCTAAGTCTATAGCAGCATAACTAAGGGATGGTTCAGGGTCACCTGATCCAGCCCTAACTATAAGCTTTAGCAAAAAGGAAAGTTTTAAGCCTAATCTTAAAAGTAAAGAAGGTGTCTGTCTCCCTGATCTGAATTGGGAGCTGGTTCCACAGGAGAGGAGCCTGAAAGCTGAAGCTAACATTAAATTAACAATTTAATGTTGTGAATCGCACAACGAAATACAGACAATAACAGAGGATGAGGATGGTCAATCATACACAAGGTGATGTGTGGGCAGGAGATAGATAGAAGAAGATAGATAGAAGACGTCTGGCCAGAGAAGAGCTGGATCCCACACAGTTTCCACCGCCAACGGATCTGAAGAACACCGGAGCCGCCAAGTCCTGCGCCCCAGGTGGCCACTGTCTTCAGCAGTCAGACCCGGTACTGCTGGCAGAAACAGAAACAGTTAATGGTGGGTGTGTGAATACACACCCAGCAATCTTTCAGTGCTTAATTCCTCCAGGAGGGAAAACCTCCACCTCCAGTAACACACTCGTACAGCTCCTGGAAAACCACTTATCTGGTTGGGGTGTGAGGTGAAGCCGTCGCAGTCCACACCAAACACCAATGCAGCAGATAAGGACGCATCGCAGGAAAACGGCTGTAAATGAGATCAGACTTTTGTTTGTTAATGATGCAGCAGAGAAGTTACCTGAGTGGTAGCTGATTTCTCGATGGGGAGGTGGAGTTGCAGTCCGGCTTTTATGGAGGATGTGGTTGATGAGTGACAGCTGGTGTTGAGGATGAGTGACAGCTGTCACTCCCAGTAGTTCCGACGCCCTCTCGTGCTTAAAGCCTGCACTCCAAGCAGGGCGCCATCTGGTGGTGGTGGGCCAGCAGTACCTCCTCTTCAGCGGCCCACACAACAAAAAGTGATGTCAACTATGACATAACAGTTATCCCTGTGGTAACTTTTCTGACATCGCCCACTTAAAACCCAAAAATTCAGAAGGATCATGAGGCCCTGCTTTCACAGTCTGTATTCATACTGAAAATGAAGCTCAAGCAAGCTTTTGCCCTTCTGCTCCATGGGAGGTTTCTTTTCTCCCTGACACCTGCGTTACCGTTTAACAGGTGTACCGTCCCAGTCAAACTCCCCACCTGTCACTGTTGCCAGAGAGGGTAAAGCCAAGCTTGGCCGGGTTTTTTTGCGTACATAGAGTTTGCAATCAAGATTTCCTGAAGTAATTGATCCGTAAACTGAAATCCATAAACTACTTAAACTGAAAGAAAATATATAGTTACATGCAAAGGTTTGGGCACCCCTGATAATTTTCATGATTTTCCTTTATAAATCATTGGTTATCTGGATCAGAAATTTCAGTTAAATATATATAGCAGATGAACACAGTGATATTTGAGTAGTGAAATGAAGTTTCTAGTATTTACAGAAAGTGGGCAATAATCGTTAAACAAAATTAGGCATAATGGATGCCAGCAAAATAAATACATAAATAAAAGCTAAATTCATATAATAAATCTTAGTGGTTAGCGGTTATCTGCAGCTTGAGCTCAGTCTTTTATCTGTTTATCAGTTTAGCATTATCATATTTCAGTTAGTGGATTACCAGTGAGCAAAGCTAACATAGTTAGCTGTTCCCACCACTGCTAAAAAGTCTAAACTCACATTCATACAACGTATATATTAACCTGTATGTATTTTATTCTACTTATATTTAATATTGTTTCCATTTCTTATTGTTCACTTTTTCTGAGTCAGTGCTGGTTTAGTTTTACAGAAAGTCACTCTGTAACTAACGACCATGTTACTTTGTAGACATGATTAAAAAACCTTGAACTTTGAAGACCTACAAAACTGACATTCATTTGACCACAATGTCCTGTTGAGTCATATTAATCAATAAGATTATAATAATAATCTTAAAAAAGCATGCGGTGAGCGAAGTGTTCTATAATATGAATAAAAAGCACCGCTGCCACTGTCACCTTAATGAGACGGCCTGACAAAACCGTGCTCATCTTTCAGGGACACGTGACCGGAATAAATGGATGTGAACCCGTCATATTTATAATAATCTATTTAGTGGATTTAAGTCTTCTCTCACATTGGGCAGAAAAAAAAACAGACGCTAAAGAGATATTGAGAAAATAGAATGAAAGGAATAAAAAAAGTCTGAGGGCAGACTGAGGGAACAGGCTGAAAGAAGAGAATAATAAAAGAAGAGAATAATAAGAATAGTCATGAAAAGGTGCGTGCGTGCGTGCGTGCGTGCGTGCGTGCGTGTGTGTGTGTGTGTGTGTGTCCTTTTGATATATAATTCATCATCATCTTTCTTCAGTCATGAGTAACTGGACTCATGCACAGTGAAATTTAGTGATATAGTCCCATTCATAATAGTGTTTAATCAACTGTTACAGCTCTCTTTTAGAGTGTTAAATCAAGAGGATCAACACTTCTTGTTGTTCATTCGGCTGCTCTCGGTTTTGTTCGATTTGTACATTCCTATCACAGTATTGATTTAACAGTGTTTTGAATGAGACTATATGAACTTCATTCCATTCCAGTTGTCCCAAGAATGGTCCTGAAAGACCGAAGAACAAAGACAGAAGGAAGGTTGTCCTTAACTGGTTAATGTCCCAGGTCTCACATAGGGTAAAACATAAATAAGTAGGACCCTAAACAACTAGACCTTTGTTCTCCTGCCTACTTACCTTCTCTTCCATTTCGGATACTGCTGGAATGATTTTGTTGTCAAACAAACATATATTTATGGAGACTCAGATAAGGAGTACCACTTGTATTGTGAGGGAACATCAGGTACAACACTTAGGCCATGTGTCGCATGTTTCTCCACGTTTAATCCAGTGCACAGGTGCCTCTGTGTTGACGAGCCAGTGGGTGGCGAATGCCAAGGGGAAGCCCACATTTCACTGGCACATTTCACCTAGGTAGACTGGTTGTCTACCTAGGTGGTTGCTATCTGGGATCCAAGGCGTTTCTGTGGTGTGGTCGATGCACCAATGTATGACACCAGTGCATGCTCCCAGACCTGACATTTGAACATATACGAGGTCTGTTAGAAAAGTATCCGACCTTTTTATTTTTTTCAAAAACCTGATGGATTTGAATCACGTGTGCTTGCATGAGCAAACCTTGAACCTTCGTGCGCATGCGTGAACTTTTCCATGCCTGTCGATTGCATCATTTTCTGGTAAACAGCCTTTGTGTGGGACGTGTGTCGTGCGCTCGGCATTTTTTCATTCCAAGGAAAAAGATGGAACGACTGGAGCAGCGCCGAATCAGATTTTGCCAGAAACTGGGCGACAGCCAGGTGGAAACCATTTGGATGATTCAGACGGCTTTCGGTGACTTTTCAGTCGTGTGACTATCTGAGAAATTGTGGAAGAGGTGGGCATGTCACAACATGTCCTGTGAGACTTCAACATGGAGGCGCTTCTGCTCCACCGTCAGAAGCTTCAGGAAAGAATTTCGCCGCCACTCTTTTCATGGCAAAATCTTCTTTCGCAGTGGAATGTACCGAAAAAGTGCTGATGTCCACCTCTTCCGCAGTTTTCGGATAGTCACACGACGGTCCCGCATCACCACAGCGTTCACTTTGGCAATGATCTGATCATTTCAGCATGTTGATGGCCGACCGGTGCGTGGCTCGCTCTCCACCATTGTGCGGATGTCTTTAAACCGGTTGTACCGCTCCTTAATCTGTGTGATGCTCATAGCATCGTCACCGAAAGCCGTCTGAATAATCCGAATGGTTTCCACCTGGCTGTCGCCCAGTTTCTGGCAAAATTTGATGCGGTGCTGCTCCAGTTGTTCTGTCTTTTTCCTTGGAATGAAAAAACGCCGAGCGCACGACACACACCTCACCCAAAGGCTGCTTACCAGGAAATTATGCAAACGACAGGCGTGAAAAAGTTCACGCATGCGCACGAAGGTTCAAGGTTTGGTCATGCAAGCACACATGATTCAAATCCATCAGGTTTTTGAAAAAATAAAAAGGTCCAATACTTTTCTAACAGACCTCGTATATATATACGTATGTATATATATGTATGTCACAGACATGAATAAGTGAAGTTCTTCACCATCCCACCATGTCATTTAGGTCCTACAGACTTTATTATCAGTAAAATAATTCTGGGGAGCATTAGCATGGCTAAAACCCTTCAGCTTCTGGGGAGCTTCACCCCCCAGACCCCTACTGCAGCCCTTTTACCCCTCCCAATTTTAAGCATTTTTCTTTATTTGCATCTCACATGGCTGGAAAAGTCCTCAGCATCTCATTTAGGTCCTTCAGACTTTATTTTCATTAAATGCTTCTGGGGAGCATTAGCATGGCTAAAAACCTTCATGCAGTTGACACACTAATCACTGACTGACCTCATGTGCTGTGAAGGTGCGCACTGCCTCCCACTTTAGTGTTCGTGGATTAAATGTTGACTCAACATTTAGCATTTCCTGTTTCAGTGTCAACTGTACATTGAATTCCCGCAAGATCTCTTCTATTCACGTGAGATCTCCTCTTCTCTTTTTTAAAATTTCTTTTCTTTTTTTTGAGAAAAACAAAAACTTACACAAAAACCTTACATAGGCTAAATATAGCAGCGCATAAACAACATAATGAAAAAACAGAAAATATCCTCTGCTCTAGCTCCAGGAAGTGTTCAACAATTGTCATTTCCTGTTTCACTGTTTAGTCAAAATTTGGCATTTCTTGTTTCAGTGTCAACTTGGCACTGGATTCCTGCAAGATCCCACAAGATGTCATCTATTGTCAATCCAGGAAGTGTCGATCCAGGAAGTGTTCAACATTTGACATTTCCTGTTTCACTGTGGACTCAAAATTTGGCACTTCCTGTTTGTGACACAATGTACCATGATTGAGCTTCACACCGCTGCGTGTCGCTTCACTCGTATGAATCTAGCACACAATTTATTGAATGGATGTTATGTTAAGACCATTATGACTTTATAAAGCTGTTTCAGCCAGAGGTCACAGCACCACCCCATCACAGCAATTAATAATAATAATAATAATAATATAATAATAATAATAATAATATACACTAAGAATAATAATACGAGCAAAGTGTCGCACAGCAGCATGAAGCTCGCTCATGGTACACTGTGTCCCAAACAGGAAGTGCCAAATTTTGAGTCTACAGTGAAAAAGGAAATGTACACAGTAAAATCACCAGTGTTCAATTCACACTGACCGTGAACATATGGTCCTGCTCTGACTAGAGCAGGACCATTTGTACACTGGCAGTGTTAATTCAACACTGTCAGTGTTAGTTTTAAGTTGGTGATTTTACTGCGTAGTAGTAGTAGTAGTAATAATAATAATAATAATAATAATAATAATAATAATAGTAATCATAATAATAGTACTGTAAATTAAATCCTACAAGGGATTATATGTAAATATTAGAGAAAAGGGTTAAATTTTATAGTCTCAAATGTATTACTTTTACAATACATGTGACATGTATTACCATGTCACATGTGGGGTGCCGCAGGGCTCAGTGCTGGGTCCTTTGTTGTTTATAATCTATATAAATGATATAAGTTGGGTGTCGAGTTCACTGAGATGTGTCCTTTTTGCGGATGATACAACTGTGTTCTGTAGCGGTGAAAATCTTGAACAGCTTTCTGGACATAGTGGAGAAAGAACTGGAAAATTTAAGGTTTGGTTTGACGCTAATAAGTTGTCACTCAACCTTGGGGAAAACTAAATGTATTATATTTGGAAATAAACAGGCACCCAAATGTAAAAATTTAACTATAAACAATAAGGAATTGAGTTAGTAACAGAGAATAATTTTTAGGTGTTATAATTGATAATAAACTTAGCTGGAAACCACATATAAATTATGTGAAATCAAAATTGTCAAAAACTATAGCCATTTTGTATAAAGCCAAAGACCTACTGCTGCAAGAAGGGTACTTACTTTATATCATTCTCTGATGGTACCATATATGACATATTGTGTTGAGTCATGGGGAAACACTTACAAATCAAATACCAATCCAATATTCCTTTTGCAAAAACGAGTCATACGAATCATCTGCAATAAACAATATCGTGAACCAACTCATTCTCTATTTGTGTCTTTAAATTTATTAAAATTCATTGATTTGGTCGATTACATTACAATTCAAACTTTATTTCGAGCGAAAAAACCAAGCCTTACCAAGACATGTCCAGAGTTTGTTCCGATTGAGGGAATCCAGATATAGTTTAAGAGGTTGTGCAGTTTTTATGAAACCACCAGTAAGAACAAATGTAAAGGGTTTTTGTGTGTCTGTGGTTGGGGTGAGGAAATGGAACAAATGTTCAACAGAGGTTAGAATGAGTAGTACCTTAGTGAGATTTAAGGTACTACTCAAAAGAACATTATGTCTAAGTATCATAAAGAAGCAAATATAATTTGATTTATATGGAATGTTCAATTTATAAGTGGGACTTATTGTATATTTGAATATGTGGGTATGTATATGCGTATGTAGATATATAGATATGGGTAGGTGTATATGTATATAAGTGACTGTGTATATGTATGTATATATATTTATGTTTGTAAAGTATATACGTATGTATATAGGTATATGTGGCACAGCCCAAGCAGAGGGTCACCCCCAAGAGCCTGGTCTGCTTGAGGTTTCTTCCTTATAGGGAGTTTTCCTCACCACAGTTGCCTAGTGCTTGCTCTGGGGGTTGGTAAGGTTAGTCCTTACTGGTGTAAGTGCCTTGATTTGACTTTCTTATGATCTGGTACTATATAAATATAATTATAAGTGAATAGTATATTGATGTGTATGTCTGTGTGTCGACATGTAGTAGTGAATTTATATTTATGTAAATATGACTGATTAGAATTGTTGGACTTGTACTAGCAGGGGTGGGCGCTAATAAGCTTTGCTTCAGCCCACACCCTTTCGGACTCACTAGTTTTGTCTGTGTTTGTTTGTGGAATTTTTTTCTATTTGAATATTTTGTGTGCCGAATTAAAAAACTTTGTCACTTTGTCACTTTGTCACTTACATAATGGTGAAAATTTAAATGACCTTATTTTTCATTACTGCATTATTTGCAAAGACGCTCCACTCTCAAGCTTCAGTTAAAACATTACAATAACTTAATATTGAATATGTGACTGTGAATGTGAGATTCACAGCCTCATGGATTAATATTTCTATTAGCACAGGGACTTTTAACTAGACTTCCAAGGCTTCGGCAGTCTTGCTGATAACTATGGCCATGAGTTGGGTAAAAGCACAGAGCCTTTAAATTATGACTCAAAGCCTTGTTTGCCTGCAGTTCCACCTTACATTTCTAAACCTCCACAAGTACCAGGCAGTAGCTGAAATACTGGAATAAAAGTTTGAGTTGATTGACCTTATTTTCTCACACAGTATTGTGAAACTATTCTGTTAAATGAGACGTGTATGTGATTATGGAAAACAACAGATAGAATATACCTCTCAAAGAATCACCACATAATCAAGGTGGAGGGTTTGTGAGGCCCTTTGACCTTGCAAGCTGTGTTCTAAGGGATATAAGGGGGCATCAGTTCCCAGGCAAATTGGTCTCAGGTTAAGCAGATCAAAATCTTTGTAAGGACCACCAATAGTGTCTAACCCAGCCATCACCTGCAGTTGGTGTCCTGGCATTAATTCCTTGATCTAGACCTTTACCTATGGGATTCACTTGGGATCATCCCAACATTTTTGCTGTGACTAAAGAGGCCTATCACCCACAGCGGGGCCATGGAGTTGGATATATAGTAATTCAGATAGCAAGTTGGGGCAGGGACTTGGTACATTCAATTCCAGCAAGTTCACCGAATGGTGGGGGAGCAGCTACGAGGGGTGACTGAGACGTTTTGAGCCTGACCCAGAAAAAGTAGAGTGTGGTTCTCCATCTGTTGCATTCTGAAATACCAACATTTCTCAAGGACCCTTCACACATAACACGAATGAGGTCATGGGGGAGGTGATGGTCTAGTGGTTAAGCGTTGGGCTTGAGACCAGAGGATCCTCAGTTCAAATCCCAGCCTGACCGGAAAATCACTAAGGGCCCTTGGGCAAGATCTCTAGTTGCTCCCGGTGTGTAGTGGGCGCCTTGCATGACAGGAGCCTGACATTGGGGTGAATGTGAGGCACTGATGTGTAAATCGCTTTGAGCATCTGATGCAGATGGAAAGCACAATATAAATGCACTCCATTTACCATGAGGCCAAATGGTGCATGGAGGATTCAAATGGCAGTCGTGAAAAATCTGAGCCGCCTCAGTCCACATTCGTGTCGCACTCATGCTGGAAACACAATAAAACGGCATCAAGATGAGGTCGTACTGCCATCTGAACATGGTCGCAACATTCGTACAGCATGTCGTACACAGGTCGGACCATTCAGACCGTGGTCAAGCTGCACAAGATGATTGGTCATTGCTGGTCCTCAGTTGCCAAATGCTTATTGAGTGTTGTTAGAAGGAAAGGTGATGTAACACAGTGGTAAACATACCACTGTCCCAGCTTTTTTGAAATGTGTTGCAGGCATCCATTTCAAAATGAGCAAATATTTGCACCAAAACAATAATGTTTATCAGTTTGAACATTAATTATCTTCTCTTTGTGGTGTATTCAATTGAATATAGGTTGAAGAGGATTTGCAAATCATTGTATTCTGTTTTTATTTACATTTTACAGAACGTCCCAAACTTCACTGGAATTGGGTTGTACATGTGAATGGATTTCTAATCACAAAAAGTGGTGGTTGATTGGTCACCCAGAAGAGAACATTGCTGGAATTACTGGATTACTAAATTGTTGGTTGGGGAAAATCGTTGCTTTGTGGGGGACCCATAACAACGTCCAATTACAATAAAATTTGGGACAGATCTTTTATTTTTATTAGTGGACAAGAGCAACATGTGGCCCAAAAGATTTTGCAACATTTGACATTTTTGAACATGTCTAGCAGTCAGTGTGTTGTGTCCGCCCCCAAGCAACACAAATGGCGTGTGTGTGTCGTGTCCGCCCCCGAGCAACACAAATGGCATGCGTGTCATGTCCACCCCCAAGCAACACAAATGGCATGTGAGTGTGTCCCCTCCCCCCGCCACAATACAAAATTGTTGAGGTGCGGCTGAGGTAGCGAAGGCTCGAACGGTGCAATCACTGTCCAGTGCAGTGCACACATCTGGACGGCTGTCATGTCCATCATGGAACAGCTGACACCTGTGGAACACCCATCATGGCATGTCCAGCATGTCCTGCTGGAGGTGGAATCACCAGTCAGCAGCGTGCCCACACCACCTGAGTAGAGATAAAACTAGAAACCCAGCTGCTCCAGCTGTGTGTCACAGCACCAGCCATTCGTCCAGACAGCCACGTCATGTTACACATGATCGCTGATGATCATGACCCCAGGCACCCCCACCAACGAAATCAGATGATGCATGCAGGTGCACCAAAGCCATCAGATGATAACACACATGATCACCAAGGCAATCATCATGTCGCACCTGACCACTGTGTCATTGCTATTCAAAGCTGGAGAACACATATCATGTCATGAACAACATCACCTCTCAACATACTACCGCGATGCACGTGTGGGCAGGATCTCATGACTTGGATAAAAATAAAAACAGCTCACTGGCCTGCTGTGCCTCACGTGACATGTGACTGCAACATCCACACGGTCCATCTGTCATGTGACAGCCTGACTGACAGCCTGACTGACAGAGAGGTGTGAGCAGCTCATTTGCCCCACATCCTGAAGCTGTGAGCCCATTCATGGTAGCACTTTGCTGCTCAGTACAGGAGGGGAGGCATGTTGCCGGTGAAGCAATCATCATGTTGCACCTGACCGCTGTGTCATCGCTGGTCACAGCTGGAGAACACATATCGTGCCATGAAGAAGATCACCTCTCAACATGCTACCGCAATGCATGTGTGGGCAGGCTCTCATGACATGGAGAAAAATAAAAACAGCTCACCGGCCCGCTACGCCTCATGTGACATGATTGCAACATCCTCACAGTCCGTCCGTCATGTGACAGCCTGACTGACAGCCTGATTGACAAATAAAAACACATATCACCTTTGGAACGCTTTCAGCGGCGTCTCAGTGCACACTGCAGACACCATCAGCCAGGCTGCCCCATGTGAAACTATCCGTCTGATCATGTGAACAGCCTGCTGGTGAGGCAAATGTCACCTCCTCCACTTGAGTTATAGTCCACATGATATGGTGTCCTTTGATGCACTGAGCGCCGATTGGCCAGAGACAACTGAACGCACGGACCCTCTGTGTGGCTGGCTGATGTGTTCATGATGTGAATGCATGAATTCATTCATGTCAGTTCATTAATTCCTTGTTTATGTCCGTGGGCATGGTTTACAAACAAAAAGAAACAGAAGGATGATCATTCTTGTATTGTCTGTTTGTTATAACAAGAATTAAATATTTTAACAGTCAAAACAACGTCCATTCATTCCTTCAATTCCAACACAGACCTTCAAGTCATCAAGCATCAATGACACATCATAACCAGTAACATGATTGTCTTACATTTAAACAGTGCATTCATTGTTTTTATAATGTTCTGTGCTCTCTCATTATTTGGTCCTTACACATTTTCAACAATTTATGTACATTTTTACAACATTAAATTGCTTCCGCTGCTGTATGAACACGATGAGGTGTCACACTGCTTACGTGGTCGCACTGTGTTCGTGCGCGTGCACACAAGTGTGCACAAACCATCGCCATGGGATTACATGGCTGTCCGACCGTCTGTCCCTCTCGACAGCGGTTGGAATTTTTCAGGGTTTGTCAATTTGGCCTGTTTCAGCCTCAATCGCCCAACTTTATATTATGCATGAAGGGGCCTTCAACGTTGCACCCACGAAATCAAAGATTCACACATTCTCAAGAAATGTTTGTTTCTCAGAATGCAAAAGACGGAGAACCACACTCTACTTTTTCTGGGTCACGCTCAAAGCATCTCAGTCAGCTAGGTGGTTGAGCTTACCTGTAGGCTGTATTGGGTTTTTTTTGGCATTGCCCAGAGGTTTTGAGATGTTTATAATTGATAAGACTAGCATTATGATGCAATTTACCCTGTATTTGGAATGAATTGCTTCGAGTACATGTTGCTCGGAGGATGCTTTGTTTTGGTTTATGCACATACATAACAAATAAGAGTTCCATGTATTCAGCCTTCTTCAAGTCTCTGGGTGATATCCTTGAGGTGTTAAGATGGGACTCCACTGTTTTCATGTAGAACTTCAAACATCAAACGTGTGCAGCTGTCCAGATATTCAGAAAAGAATTTGGCACCATAACACTTTAGGCCAAATATCAAAGACAAATTTGGCAGGGATTTTATCAGACTTGCACGCATGTGTTTTTGACACTCAAATGAAGAAAGGAGCAAAGCTGAGAACCTATTATTACTCCTTGGTGGAGACTTGGATCAGATGTTATGTGGAAGCAGTCAGTCAAATCTACAAACCCCAAAAGGAGAGTGAGAGTAAAGCTCTTGAATGCATTCTTCAGCTTTCACCTGTAGATGAACTACTTCTGCATTGTGGAAATATTACAGGAGTTGCAGTTGGATTGGATCATGTTCAAAGGCTCCATTGTACGAGGTCTGTCAATAAAGTAACGGTCCTTTTTATTTTTTTCAAAAACTATATGGATTTCATTCATATGTTTTTACGTCAGACATGCTTGAACCCTCGTGCGCATGCGTGAGTTTTTCCACGCCTGTCGGTGACGTCATTCGCCTGTGAGCACGCCTTGGGAAGGAGTGGTCCCACCCCCTCGTCGGATTTTCATTGTCTGGAAATGGCGGAATGAAAAGGACTTTCTTTTTCCATCAGAATTTTTTCAGAAGCTGTTAGAAACTGGCACCTGGAAACCATTCGAAAAATTGATCTGGCTTTCAGTGAAAATTTTACGAGCTTCACAGAGAATAAGGACTGTTACTACAGCTTTAAGGACCCCTTTAAGGACGCTCGGCACGCCGCGCTCCGAGCTGCGACGATGCGGCACAAACCACAGGACCATTTCTAAACGGATGGCTCTGTGGATACGAGACCGTCGTGTGCTCTGGTGGTTGGCTCTCACTGCGGTATTGTATCGCTTTCTGTTCCGGAGCACAGTGGTGTTTTGCTGTATCTGTTACTTAATCTGCGCAGTTAGATTGATCTAGTTAACTAGATAACGATTTGTTTCACAGTGTAATCTTCACGTGTCTTAACTAAAGCACTCCCTCTGCTGAATCACCTCTAAATTATTTACACATTATTCAATTTGTGTGTTTTTAGGAATCCACTAGCTTAGCGCAGCTACTAGCTCTTAGCCGGTTTAGCATGGCGGCTTCTCCTGTCTCTCCCGCACTTTTCTGCTCTGGGTGTGCAAATGTTTTAGTTATTCCTCGGCCTCCTTTAGCAGTAATGGTACTTGTAATAAGTGTAGCTTATTCGTAGCTTTAGAGGCCAGGCTGGGTGAATTGGAGACTCGGCCCCGCACCTTGAAAAATCCTACAGCTAGCCAAGCCCCTGTAGTCGGTGTGGACCAAGATAGCTTAGCTGCCGTTAGTTCCCCTCCAGCAGATCCCGAGCAGCTGGGAAAGCAGGCCGACTGGGTGACTGTGAGGATGAAGCGTAGTCCTAAACAGAAGCCCCGTGTACACCACCAACCCGTTCACATCTCTAACCGTTTTTCCCCACTCGGCAACACACCCGCGAGGAACAAACTCTGGTTATTGGCGATTCTGTTTTGAGAAATGTGAAGTTAGCGACACCAGCAACCATAGTCAATTGTCTTCCGGGGGCCAGAGCAGGCGACATTGAAGGAAATTTGAAGCTGCTGGCTAAGGCTAAGCGTAAATTTGGTAAGATTGTAATTCACGTCAGCAGTAATGACACCCGGTTACGCCAATCGGAGGTCACTAAAATTAATATTGAATCGGTGTGTAACTTTGCAAAAACAATGTCAGACTCTGTAGTTTTCTCTGGGCCCCTCCCCAATGGGACCGGGAGTGACATGATTAGCCGCATGTTCTCCCTGAATTGCTGGCTGTCTGAGTAGTGTCCATAAAATGAGGTGGGCTTCATAGATAATTGGCAAAGCTTCTGGGGAAAACCTGGTCTTGTTAGGAGAGACGGCATCCATCCCACTTGGATGGAGCAGCTCTCATTTCTAGAAATCTGGCCAATTTTCTTAAATCCTCCAAACCGTGACTATCCAGGGTTGGGACCAGGAAGCAGAGTTGTAGTCTTACACACCTCTCTGCACCTTCTCTCCCCCTGCCATCCCCTCATTACCCCATCCCCATAGAGACGGTGCCTGCTCCCAGACCACCAATAACCAGCAAAAATCTATTTAAGCATAAAAATTCAAAAAGAAAAAATAATATAGCACCTTCAACTGCACCACAGACTAAAACAGTTAAATGTGGTCTATTAAACATTAGATCTCTCTCTTCTAAGACCTTGTTAGTAAATGATATAATAATTGATCAACATATTGATTTATTCTGCCTTACAGAAACCTGGTTACAGCAGGATGAATATGTTAGTTTAAATGAGTCAACACCCCCGAGTCACACTAACTGCCAGAACGCTCGTAGCATGGGCCGAGGCGGAGGATTAGCAGCAATCTTCCACTCCAGCTTATTAATAATCAAAACCCAGACAGAGCTTTAATTCATTTGAAACCTTGACTCTTAGTCTTGTCCATCCAAATTGGAAGTCCCAAAAACCAGTTTTATTTGTTATTATCTATCGTCCACCTGGTCGTTACTGTGAGTTTCTCTGTGAATTTTCGGACCTTTTGTCTGACTTAGTGCTTAACTCAGATAAGGTAATTATAGTGGGCGATTTTAACATCCACACAGATGCTGAGAATGACAGCCTCAACACTGCATTTAATCTATCGTTAGACTCGATTGGCTTTGCTCAAAATGTAAATGAGTCCACCCACCACTTTAATCATACTTTAGATCTTGTTCTGACTTATGGTATGGAAATTGAAGACTTAACAGTATTCCCTGAAAACCCCTTCTGTCTGATCATTTCTTAATAACATTTACATTTACTCTGATGGACTACCCAGCAGTGGGGAATAAGTTTCATTACAGTAGAAGTCTTTCAGAAAGCACTGTAACTAGGTTTAAGGATATGATTCCTTCTTTATGTTCTCCAATGCCATATACCAACACAGGGCAGAGTAGCTACCTAAACTCTGTGAGTGAGATAGATTATCTCGTCAATAGTTTTATATCCTCATTGAGGACAACTTTGGATGCTGTAGCTCCTCTGAAAAAGAGAGTCTTAAATCAGAATTCCCTGACTGCGTGGTATAACCCACAAACTCGCAGCTTAAAGCAGATAACCCATAAGTTGGAGAGGAAATGGCGTCTCACTAATTTAGAAGATCTTCACTTAGCCTGGAAAAAGAGTCTATTGCTCTATAAAAAAAGTCCTCCGTAAAGCTAGGACATCTTACTACTCATCACTAATTCAAGAAAATAAGAACAACCCAGGTTTCTTTTCAGCACTGTAGCCAGGCTGACAAAGAGTCAGAGCTCTATTGAGCCGAGTATTCCTTTAACTTTAACTAGTAATGACTTCATGACTTTCTTTGCTAATAAAATTTTAACTATTAGAGAAAAAAATTACTTATAACCATCCCAAAGACATATCGTTCTCTTTGGCTGCTTTCAGTGATGCCAGTATTTGGTTAGACTCTTTCTCTCCGATTGTTCTGTCTGAGTTATTTTCATTAGTTACTTCCTCCAAACCATCAACATGTCTATTAGACCCCATTCCTACCAGGCTGCTCAAGGAAGCCCTACCATTAATTAATGCTTTGATCTTAAATATGATCAATCTATCTTTATTAGTTGGCTATGTACCACAGGCTTTTAAGGTGGCAGTAATTAAACCATTACTTAAAAAGCCATCACTTGACCCAGCTATCTAGCTAATTATAGGCCAATCTCCAACCTTCACTTTCTGTTGTGAAAGTGTAGGAACACGGACCCACAACAGGGGGCGCATGAACGGACAATGGAGAAGGTAAATAACAAGATTTACTTCTGTGAAACAGCACAGTTAATATAACAAACACAATTTGGGGGTCGAATCCGCTGGTGTCGTGTGGGCAGGCTCGAAGGTAGGAGACGTCCGTCTCAGTCGAACGGAACCACCCAGATCTCCTCTGCCACCGAACCCTGGAAATACTGGAACCGCCAAGTCCCGAATTCCCAGGTGGCCACTGCCTCCGCTCGTCGGATCCGGTACTGCTGGCAGGAGAGAGCAACAACACACAGGCGTGGATGACCGCACCCAGCAACGGAGAGGGGAGAAGCCGCCTCCACCTCTTGTCAAAGAACAGCAGGAAGGTGAGTACTTATCCAAACAATGAAGCTATCTGTAGTCACCAGTCCTGAAAAGGTTTAACAGGTTTAGCTGGTTATGCAATATATAAATGCAGAGAATACTACCTTAGTCTTAGGCGATATCTCGGCACTGAGGTGGAGACGCCGTCCTCCTGATATACCTCTGTGCTGAGTGGAACAGCTGTGTCTGGTGATGGGTGACAGCTGTCACCCAGGCTACTCCCATGATGCGGCAGCGCCCTCTGGTGCCTGGAGCCCGCACTCCAGGCAGGGCGCCCTCTGGTGGTGGTGGGCCAGCAGTACCTCCTCTTCAGCGGCCCACACAACAGGACCCCCCCCTCAACGGGCGCCTCCTGGCGCACGACCGGGCTTGTCCGGATGGCGACGGTAGAAGTCGGCCAGGAGGGCCGGGTCCAGGATGAAACCCTTCTTCACCCAGGAGCGCTCCTCGGGTCCGTACCCCTCCCAGTCCACCAGTAACTGAAAACCCCGGCCCATCCGACGGACATCAAGGAGCCGGCTGACAGTCCAAGCCGGCGCTCCGTCAATGATCCGGGCAGGAGGCGGCGCCGGACCCGGGGTGCAGAGGGGTGAGGTGTGAAGGGGCTTAATCCGGGAAACATGAAAACTGGATGTATCGCAGTGAGGCCGGAAGCTGGAGCCTCACTGCGGCGGGGTTGACGACCTTGAGGATCTTATACGGTCCGATGTACCGTTCCTGGAGTTTTGGTGAGTCGACCTGTAGAGGAATGTCCTTGGTGGACAACCAGACCTCCTGCCCAGGACGATACTTGGGGGCCGGGGCTCGCCGCCGGTCTGCATGTTTCTTCGCCCTCGTCCGGGCCTGCAACAAGGCAGAGCGGGCGGCACGCCACACCCGACGGCACTTCCGTAGGTGGGCCTGGACCGAGGGCACACCGACCTCTCCCTCAACCACCGGAACAAGGGGGGCTGATACCCCAAGCACACCTCAAACGGGGAGAGGCCGGTGGCTGATGACACTTGGCTGTTGTGGGCGTACTCGATCCAGGCAGGTGGGTACTCCAGGCCGTCGGCGTGCGCGGCTGTCACACAGCGAAGTGTCTGCTCCAGTTCTTGATTCGCCCGCTCTGCCTGCCCGTTGGTCTGGAGGTGGTACCCAGACGAGAGGCTGACCGTGGCCAACCCAGTTCCCGGCAGAAGCTCCTCCAGACGTGTGAGGTGAACTGGGGACCGCGATCGGAGACGATGTCTGATGGTATGCCATGCAGACGGACGACGTGGGGGACCAGGAGGTCGCTGTCTCCTGGCCATAGGGAGCTTCGGGAGGGCCACGAAGTGGGCCGCCTTGGAGAAACGGTCCACTATCGTGAAGATGACGGTGTTTCCCTGGGACGGCGGGAGACCCGTGACGAAGTCTAGGCCGATGTGGGACCAGGGGCGATGAGGCACGGGCAGTGGCTGTAGCTGCCCTGAGGTCTTCCTGTGGTCGGCCTTGCCCCTGGCGCAGGTGGTACAGGCCTGGACGTAGTCCCGGACGTCGGCCTCCAGGGATGCCCACCAGAAGCGTTGCCGGACGACTGCCACGGTTCTTCGCACCCCTGGGTGACAGGAGAGCTTAGAACCGTGACAGAAGTCCAGGACTGCAGCCCTAGCCTCTGGTGGGACGTATAGTCTGTTTTTTGGTCCGTTTCCGGGGTCCGGGACACGGGTCAGGGCCTCCCGGACGGTCTTCTCCACGTCCCAGGTGAGGGCGGCCACGATAGCGGACTCCGGGATGATGGGATCCGGGGGATCCGACGGTTCCGTTTTGACCTCATCTTCGTGCACCCGGGACAATGCATCCGATCTCTGATTCTTGGTCCCGGGACGGTAGGTAATCCGGAAGTCAAAACGGCCAAAGAACAGTGACCAGCGGGCTTGCCTGGGGTTCAGCCGCTTGGCGGTCCTGATATACTCCAGGTTCCGATGGTCAGTGAAAACCGTGAATGGCACGGCTGTTCCCTCCAACAGATGTCTCCACTCTTCGAGGGCCTCTTTCACAGCAAGGAGTTCCCGATTGCCGACGTCATAGTTCCGTTCAGCGGGGGTCAACCTGCGAGAAAAATAGGCACACGGGTGAAGGACCTTATCGGTCTTCCCGCTCTGGGAGAGCACCGCTCCTATCCCTGAGTCCGAGGCATCCACTTCAACCACTAACTGGCGGCTAGGATCGGGCTGCACCAGAACTGGTGCAGATGAGAAGCGCCGTTTCAACTCCTTGAACGCGGCCTCGCACCGATCCGACCAGGTGAAGGGAACTTTTGGAGAGGTCAGGGCTGTCAGGGGGCTAACTACCTGACTATAGCCCTTGATGAACCTCCTGTAGAAATTAGCAAAACCGAGGAACTGTTGCAGCTTCCTACGGCTTG
The DNA here is from genome assembly GCF_902500255.1 of Thalassophryne amazonica. Taxonomy (NCBI): domain Eukaryota; kingdom Metazoa; phylum Chordata; class Actinopteri; order Batrachoidiformes; family Batrachoididae; genus Thalassophryne; species Thalassophryne amazonica. The sequence goes on from NC_047117.1 coordinate 56,691,051, forward strand.
TAGGTTGGGGCCAATCTCTCACCGCCACAACCTTGGCCGGATCCGGGGCGACGGAGTTAGAGGCGATTATAAACCCCAGGAAGGACAAAGAAGTGCGGTGGAACTCACACTTCTCGCCCTTCACAAACAGGCGGTTCTCCAACAACCGCTGCAGAACCTGACGGACATGCCGGACATGAGTCTCAGGATCCGGGGAAAAGATGAGTATATCGTCCAGATACACGAAGACGAACCGGTGCAGGAAGTCCCGCAGGACATCGTTTACCAACGCTTGGAAGGTCGCGGGAGCGTTAGTGAGACCGAACGGCATGACCAGGTACTCAAAATGGCCCAACGGGGTGTTAAATGCCGTCTTCCATTCGTCTCCCTTCCGGATCCGAACCAAATGATACGCATTCCTAAGATCAAGTTTGGTGAAGATATTGGCTCCATGCAAGGGGGTGAACACCGAATCCAACAGGGGCAACGGGTATCGATTGCGAACCGTGATTTCGTTCAACCCCCTGTAGTCGATGCATGGACGAAGCCCGCCATCCTTTTTACCCACAAAAAAGAAACCAGCACCCATCGGAGAGGTGGAATTCCGGATCAACCCGGCAGCTAATGAGTCCCGGATGTAGGTCTCCATTGATTCACGCTCCGGCCGTGAGAGGTTGTACAGCCTACTGGACGGGTACTCACAGCCTGGAACTAAATCAATGGCACAATCGTACGGGCGGTGGGGAGGAAGCGTGAGAGCCAGATCCTTGCTGAACACGTCAGCGAGGTCATGGTACTCCGCTGGCACCGCCTTCAGATTGGGCGGGACTCGGACCTCCTCCTTAGCTTGGAGCCGGGAGGACCGCGGAACCTAGACACTCCCGATGGCAGGTTTCGCTCCACTGAACCACTACCCCGGACGGCCAATCGATCCGGGGATTGTGCTTTAGCATCCATGGAAACCCCAAAACCACACGGGAGGTGGCCTGAGTCACGAAGAACTCGATCACCTCCCGGTGGTTACCTGACACCACCAGAGTTACTGGAGGTGTCTTATGTGTGATTGGTGGGAGTAGGGAGCCATCTAGCGCCCGAACCTGCACAGGCGAGGTAAGAGCCACCAGAGGGAGCCCTATCTCCCTGGCCCATCTACTGTCAAGCAGATTCCCCTCAGAGCCCGTGTCCACCAGTTGCTGGGGCCTTCAGGGTTGAATCCTCATAAAGGATCGTGACTGGGAGTCGTGGTAGCAATGTGGGTGTGTCCCACGTGAATGTTTTGGCCCACCCCTGGCCCAGTCTCTAGGGGCGGGCGTTGGAGTTTAACCGCTCAGGGCAGTCGTTTGCGAGATGCTCACTCGAGCCACAAACATAACAAGCTCCGTGGGCCCGCCTCCTTTGTGCTCCAGGTGCCCTAAATGTTGCCCTGCTCGTGTCCACAGCTTCGTCAGCAGGGGAGCCATAGGCGCACGGAGAGCGCAGAGACAGAGGAGCGTGGGGAGGGCGGAGCTCGATCGGGACCCGGAAGGGAGAGGGACGACGCGTGCCTGGCCACGCCTCGCCTCGCTCCCGCGACGTTCTTCTAACCGGTTGTCGAGTCGTATGACTAGATCGATGAGCCCATCTAAATCCCGCGGTTCGCCTTAGCCACCAGGTGCTCTTTTAGGACCAAGAGACAGTCCGTTTACAAAGGCAGCGCGGAGGGCAGTGCTATTCCAGCCGGATCTCGCCGCCGCGATGCGGAAGGCGACTGCATAGGCAGCTGCGCTCCGACGCCCCTGTCGTATGGACAGTAGTGCGGTTGGAAGCGGACTGTCCTCTGTTGCGATGATCGAACACCGTTCTGAGCTCCCGTACAAACCCATCGTATGTATGAAGGAGCCGTGAGTTCTGCTCCCAGAGCGCTGTAGCCCAAGCGCGTGCCTCCCCCGCGAAGCAGATTTATCACATAAGCTACTTTGCTAGCATCAGTCGCGTACATCACGGGACGCTGAGCGAAGACGAGCGAACACTGCATAAGAAAGTCCGCGCACGTCTCCACACAGCCTCCGTACGGTTCTGGAGGGCTTATGTATGCTTCAGGGGACGGAGGGAGGGACCGTTGAACGACCAGTGGAACGTCACTTTCGCGCGCAGGGTCCTCGGGAGGGAGAGCCGCAGCGGCGCCCGAAGGGTGTGCCTCCACTTGTGCGGCGAGAGCCTCCACCCTGCGGTTTAGGAGAACGTGCTGCTCGGTCATTAAATCGATCCGAGAGGTGAAAGCGGTGAGGATCCGCTGCAACTCACCGATTACCCCTCCCGAAGCCTCCGCCGCGCCTTGGTCTTCCATTGGCCGTTCAACAGCCGGTTGACGCCCCTCGGGATCCATGACGCTGGCCGAGATATCCTGTTGTGAAAGTGTAGGAACACGGACCCACAACAGGGGGCGCAATGAACGGACAATGGAGAAGGTAAATAACAAGATTTACTTCTGTGAAACACAGCACAGTTTCAGTCAGGGTTTAGAATTCATCATAGTACAGAAACAGCATTAGTGAAGGTTACAAATGATCTTCTTATGGCCTCAGACAGTGGACTCATCTCTGTGCTTGTTCTGTTAGACCTCAGTGCTGCTTTTGATACTGTTGACCATAAAATTTTATTACAGAGATTAGAGCATGCCATAGGTATTAAAGGCACTGCGCTGCGGTGGTTTGATCATATTTATCTAATAGATTACAATTTGTTCATGTAAATGGGGAATCTTCTTCACAGACTAAGGTTAATTATGGAGTTCCACAAGGTTCTGTGCTAGGACCAATTTTATTCACTTTATACATGCTTCCCTTAGGCAGTATTATTAGACAGCATTACTTAAATTTTCATTATTACGTAGATGATACCCAGCTTTATCTATCCATGAAGCCAGAGGACACACACCAATTAGCTAAACTGCAGGATTGTCTTGCAGACATAAAGACATGGATGACCTCTAATTTCCTGCTTTTAAACTCAGATAAAACTGAAGTTATTGTACTTGGCCCCACAAATCTTAGAAACATGGTGTCTAACCAGATCCTTACTCTGGATGGCATTACCCTGACCTCTAGTAATACTGTGAGAAATCTTGGAGTAATTTTTGATCAGGAAATGTCATTCAATGTGCATATTAAACAAATATGTAGGACTGCTTTTTTTGCATTTGCGCAATATCTCTAAAATTAGAAAGGTCTTGTCTCAGAGTGATGCTGAAAAACTAATTCATGCATTTATTTCCGCTAGGCTGGACTATTGTAATTCATTATTATCAGGTTGTCCTAAAAGTTCCCTGAAAAGCCTTCAGTTAATTCAAAATGCTGCAGCTAGAGTACTGACAGGGACTAGAAGGAGAGAGCATATCTCACTCATATTGGCCTCTCTTCATTGGCTTCCTGTTAATTCTAGAATAGAATTTAAAATTCTTCTTCTTACTTATAAGGTTTTGAATAATCAGGTCCCATCTTATCTTAGGGACCTCATAGTACCATATCACCCCAATAGAGCACTTCGCTCTCAGACTGCAGGCTTACTTGTAGTTCCTAGGGTTTTTAAGAGTAGAATGGGAGGCAGAGCCTTCAGCTTTCAGGCTCCTCTCCTCTGGAACCAGCTCCCAATTCGGATCAGGGAGACAGACACCCTCTCTACTTTTAAGATTAGGCTTAAAACTTTCCTTTTTGCTAAAGCTTATAGTTAGGGCTGGATCAGGTGACCCTGAACCATCCCTTAGTTATGCTGCTATAGACTTAGACTGCTGGGGGGTTCCCATGATGCACTGAGTGTTTCTTTCTCTTTTTGCTCTGTATGCACCACTCTGCATTTAATCATTAGTGATTGATCTCTGCTCCCCTCCACTGCATGTCTTTTTCCTGGTTCTCTCCCTCAGCCCCAACCAGTCCCAGCAGAAGACTGCCCCTCCCTGAGCCTGGTTCTGCTGGAGGTTTCTTCCTGTTAAAAGGGAGTTTTTCCTTCCCACTGTCGCCAAGTGCTTGCTCACAGGGGGTCGTTTTGACCGTTGGGGTTTTTCCGTAATTATTGTATGGGTTTGCCTTACAATATAAAGCGCCTTGGGGCAGCTGTTTGTTGTGATTTGGTGCTATATAAATAAAATTGATTTGATTTGATTTGATTTGCTCTTTCTCTGGTTATCACAAGACTGGACATCAGCCATTTTCCGGCAGATTTCACTTTTAACAAGAGATTTTGTCATGGAAAGCCGCGCGGCGGCTTCGTGCGTAAAGAGTCAGAGGACAAGTTTGGACATGTCCAGCTCTCCACAATTTCACTGATACTTACTGGACTGGTAAGCATTGAAAGCCGAAATAGACATGTCCAAACTTGTCCTCTGACACGCCGAAACGGAGGTGTTCCTTTGTCTCGCTTCCAAAGCGAATCGGTCTTTACGTGCGAAGCCTCCGCGCGGCTTTCCATGACAAAATCTCTTGTTAAAAGTGAAATCTGCCAGAAAATGGCTGATGTCCAGCTCTTGTGATAACCAGAGAAAGAGCACACGACGGTCTCGTATCCACAGAGCCATCCGTTTAGAAATGGTCCTGTGGCTTGTGCCGCGTCGTCACAGCTCGGAGCACGGCACGCCGAGCGTCCTTAAAGGGGTCCTTAAAGCTGTAGTAACAGTCCTTATTCTCTGTGAAGCCCGTAAAATTTTCACCGAAAGCTATATACATTTTTCGAATGGTTTCCAGGTGCCAGTCTCTAACAGCTTCTGAAAAAATTCTGATGGAAATAAGTCCTTTGCATTCCACCATTTCCAGACAATGAAAATCCGATGAGGGGGCGGGACCACTCCTTCCCAAGGCGTGCTCACAGGCGAATGACGTCACCGACAGGCATGGAAAAACTCACGCATGCGCACGAGGGTTCAAGCATGTCTGACGTAAAAACATATGAATGAAATCCATATAGTTTTTGAAAAAAATAAAAAGGACCGTTACTTTATTGACAGACCTCGTACAACCCCAATTCCGGTGAAGTTGGGACATTGTGTAAAATGTAAATAAAAACAGAATACAATGATTTGCAAATCCTCTTCAACCTATATTCAATTGATTACACCACAAAGACAAGATATTTAATATTCAAACTGATAAAGTTTATTGTTTTTGTGCAAATATTTGCTCATTTTGAAATGGATGTCTGCAGCATGTTTCAAAAAAGCTGGGACAGTGGTATGTTTGCCACTGTGTTACATCACCTTTCCTTCTGACAACAATAAGCATTTAGGAATTGAGGACACTAATTGTTGAAGCTTTGTAGATGGAATTCTTTCCCATTCTTGCTTGATATACGACTTCAGTTGTTCAACAGTCCGGGGTCTCTGTTATTGTATTTTCCGCTTATAATGCACCACACATTTTCAATGGGCGACAGGTCTGGACTGCAGGCAGGCTAGTCTAGTACCCACACTCTTTTACTACGAAGCCACTCTGTTGTCACATGTGCAGAATGTGACTTTGCATTGTCTTGCTGAAATAAGCAGGGATGTCCCTGTAAAAGATGTTGCTTGGATGGCAGCATGTGTTCCTCCAAAACCTGGATGTACCTTTCAGCATTGATAATGCCATCACAGATGTGTAACTTGCCCATGCCATGGGCACTAACACAACCCCATACCATCACAGATGCTGGCTTTCGAACTTTGCGCTGTAATAATCTGGATGGTCTTTTTCTTCTTTTGTCCAGACCACAGCACACTTTTCCATTTTGCGTCTGTCCATTTCAAATGAGCTCAGGCCCAGAGAAGGCGATGACGTTTCTGGATGTTGTTGATGTATGGATTTTACTTTTCATGGTAGAGTTGTAACTTCCACTTGTCAATGTAGCGACGAACTGTGTTAACTGACAATGGTTTTCTGAAGTGTTCCTGAGCCCACATGGTAAGATCCTTTACATAATGATGTCAGTTTTCAGGGCTGTGAAATGAAAATTGTGAAATCCAAGGAAAATTCGAAGGGGGTCTGGTGGGTGCAGCCCCCCAGGAGCTGGGGTCTAGGGCCTTGTGGGGCCCCAGAAACCAAATAAAATTTTTAGCTAATGATACATTTTCAGCATCTCCTGGAAGAACAAATCTTAAAAGAAGTGCATATTTAAATGATCCTAGAGTCAACCTTTTCATTTGAACTGTCATTTCATTTGAACCGCGCAGAGGCAGTTAACTTCCTTTAAAGATTTTTCAAGTTAAAACCTTTTTCTTCTTAAACTCCAAATTCATCTTGTGAACATTTTTCTTACAAAGTCAACTATTTTGTATCGAGTTTTTGATTTGACCTGGCTTCCAAAGAGGACGACAAAAGGCGAATTTTTGTTTTTGGCGAATAGAGAATAAAGACACTCAAACCTTTATTCTGATGATTGCAGACAACAAGCGCTGCAGAGATATACACATCCAAGTCAGCTTGAGCCGACAGTAATTCGAAACGCCGTCATAAGTCAGCGTAACAACTTAAATCGCCCCTGGTAACCAGCGAAACCGGGCGCGGTGACCGGCAGAGTTCCTTTGCCAAGGTCCCTGAAGCAGTTGTTGCAGACAGACAATTCATCTACTGGAAATGAGATGGCTCCCAGCCTCTGACCTCACGGAGTCCATCTGCACTGTGCATCAAAGTAAGACCTGGGTGTTGTGTATCAGAAATAAGCAGAGTGGCTTTATTTAATTCTATTCCCTGTCATTAACAATATCTCATGTTAATAATACCAAAGTAAATCCCCTGCTGACTAGGATGTAACTCATTCTTAAACTCCTGCAACTTAACCATATTACATAAACGTCATATAATAATTGTTCATTGAACTTCTTCATCATAAAATTGCCTTACTGTGATATGTCCTGTTATTCAACACTCCTGACTGAGTTAAATAAATGTTTAAATGTATGAAGTTGTCTGTGGTTTGTATGGTTTACAGAGGAGTCAGACTCAACCTGTCGAACTTTCGACTGTAGGATTAGAGACCGATTTAATATTTCCTATTGATGGACCCCAAAATCATTGATATTATAACCTTGTTATAATATCATTCAGTCATAGTTGGTGCCCCCATTATTTGAGGTAAAATTATGTACAAGTGATAAATTCAACATATCCTAAAACACATCTTTCCGCTACAGTCTTATTGGTGCCCCGTGTGAGGTGCACTTATCTGCTCTGAACCTCTGTGTAATCATATAAAAACACAGTCAGTTAAGTTGGAAGTGTTATAGAGCAACTTAATCTCTTTCCCTTCTTCTGAACTCTGTGTGTGTGTAAGAGAGAAAAAAGAAAAGCTCTGTATTCCTAACACTTGAGAAATTCATGTTTAATGTGAGGCCTCGGTGACTGTTAAATTCTGCGAGTTTCCAGGTTTAAACTGTTCACCAGAAAACATATTACATTGTTTGTGAGATTCCAAATTGCATGATCACTGTGTTCTATGACTCCAAAGGATCTGGTTAAATTAGCTACTTAACCAGTCACAAACCTTGTAAGTCAGTCAGCACATTGTGCTTTGATTTTCCAGCCACTATTTGGGTGATCTGAGGTTGATGTTACACTGACCCTATATTCCAGAAAAGGGTTGCCAGTGATTTTTTTCTGATCAAGAAAACACCCCGATCAAAGCTTGTCTGAGAGAAAGAGGGAAGGGGGACCCCCGTGCTAACCATCTTGTGCTGCATTGTTCAAAAGGACGGCCATGTCCTCCATTTTGATGAGAAGCAAGCACGTTTTAAGAATTTATTGCTGTTGAAGTGGAGAGGTTGGAGCAGAGGCATTGCCCACTATAATTATCTTATCTGAGTTAAGCACTAAGTCAGACAAAAGGTCTGAAAATTCACAGAGAAACTCACAGTAACGACCAGGTGGACGATAGATAATAACAAATAAAACAGTTTTTGGGACTTCCAATTTGGATGGACAAGACTAAGAGTCAAGCTTTCAAATGAATTAAAGCTCTGTCTGGGTTTTTGATTAATTAATAAGCTGGAATGGAAGATTGCTGCCAATCCTCCACCTCGGCCCGTGCTACGAGCGTTCTGGCAGTTAGTGTGACTCGGGGGTATTGACTCATTTAAACTAACATATTCATCCTGCTGTAACCAGGTTTCTGTAAGGCAGAATAAATCAATATGTTGATCAATTATTATATCATTTACTAACAGGGACTTAAAAGAGAGAGACCTAATGTTTAATAGACCACATTTAACTGTTTTAGTCTGTGGTGCAGTTGAAGGTGTTGGGGAAGTGTCGTGACACGGACCCACAACAGGGGGCGTTAATGAAGGGACAATGGAATAGCCAAAAAGTAACAATTTAATGTTGTGAAGGTGCACAACGTAGTACAGACAGATACAAATATGCGTTATATCAATCCGACAAAAGGTGACGTGTGGCAGGCTCGAAGATAGGAGACGTCCGGTGCGAGAAGAGCCGGATCCCACACAGCCCTCACCACCAACAGACCTGAAGAACACCGGAGCCGACAAGCCCTGCGCCCCAGGTGGCCACTGTCTTCAGCAGTCAGACCCGGTACTGCTGGCAGAAAACAGAAACAGTTCTGGATGAGTGTGAGTTCGCACACTCAGTAATCCCACAGTCTGTACACAGTTAGGAGGGAGAACCTCCACCTCCAATCACACACTTGTGCAGCTCCTGAGATAACCACTTATCTGGGTGGGGTGGGAGGCGAAGCCATCGCAGTCCACACCAAACGCCAACTCAGCAGACAGGGTATCCGTCCCAGAAAAAAGGCTGCAAAAAGAGATCAGACTAATACTCGAATTAAGGTTCAGCAGAGAATTACCTGTATGGTAGAAGATTTCTCGGCGAGGAGGTGGAGTTGCAGTCTGGTCTTTGTAGTGGTGGTGATGGGTGACAGCTGGTGTTGATAGGTGACAGCTGTCACCTCCAGCGGCTCCGACGCCCTCTCGTGCTTGGAGCCCGCACTCCAAGCAGGGCGCCATCTGGTGGTGGTGGGCCAGCAGTACCTCCTCTTCAGCGGCCCACACAACAGAAGGTGCTATATTATTTTTTCATTTTGAATTTTTATGCTTAAATAGATTTTTGCTGGTTATTGGTGGTCTGGGAGCAGGCACTGTCTCTACGGGGATGGGGTAATGAGGGGATGGCAGGGGGAGAGAAGCTGCAGAGAGGTGTGTAAGACTACAACTCTGCTTCCTGGTCCCAACCCTGGATAGTCACGGTTTGGAGGATTTAAGAAAATTGGCCAGATTTCTAGAAATGAGAGCTGCTCCATCCAAAGTGGGATGGATGCCGTCTCTCCTAACAAGAACAGGTTTTCCCCAGAAGCTTTGCCAATTATCTATGAAGCCCACCTCATTTTTTGGACACCACTCAGACAGCCAGCAATTCAAGGAGAACATGCAGCTAAACATGTCACTCGCGGGCCAGACTGGGGAGGGGCCCAGAGAAAACTACAGAAACACTCCCCACAAAACACTATGAGCATTAAAATCCCCACACCACAAAACCTTACCCTGTTCAAGCCCATGCACTCTATCCAGATCAGTTAAAGTTAATCTATGATATGGGTTATAGAAATTAATCAGCACCGATTCCATATTCTCAATCCAAATTTTAATTACTAACAACTCATGATCCTGCCCTAAGCCCACAACCTTAAATCTCATGCCATTTTTAATGAAGGTTACCACTTCACCCCTTGTCCTTCCTTTTGATCCCATCTGATACCTATATATCCCTGGACTACAAAATCTAATTAAGGTTTAAGCCATGACTCTTGGACACAAATAACGTGGCTTAACATCTAAATCTGCAACACACTTCTTAAATTATTGGCCATTACTTATCAAACTTCTTGCATTCCACTACAATACTGTTAACATAAAGATTAGGGCACAGAACATGATTGTGATTTCTAGCTGACCTGTGCTTGTTTTCAAATTTAGGCCCTGAATTTAAGATGTTTTTCTGCTGCTTTCAAAATGATCATTGTTTTTTCGGTGGGGGGTATACATTTTAACATCATAACACATAAATCCAATGTAAACTTTTGCTGGGAGGAATTCCTGCTCAAACCGTAACATGACCGAGAGACTGTCACATCATTCACCATTTCGAGTAGTTTTTAATCGTTTGGCTTCTAGCACATTGCCTCCCTCAATATTTCCTGCAATTTCTTCAACCGACATATCAGTAGGAATGCCGGTAATGACTACCGCGTACTGGGATACTGCTGCAGCCACCCCACACTCACATTGCCTCAATTCGGATGACAGACTGTCTTAAAGGTTCGCATACATAAATAATTAAATGTATATGTATGGTTGTTTTAATTCTGATGTGTGCCATTATTACATTCAACTAGTAATAATTGTGGCTTAATTGCTGTATTTTTAACTGAGGTGATAGGGTGTGAAGATTGTAATGACAATAATATCTCTATCTATCTATCTATCTATCTATCTATCTATCTATCTATCTATCTATCTATCTATCTATCTATCTATCTATCTATCTATCTATCTATCTATCTATCTATCTATCTATCTGTCTATCTATATCTCTCATCTCTATCTTTCTGTCTTTCTGTTTCTATCTATCTCTAGCTATCTCAATATCGAGCTATCTCTATCTGTACATCTCTATATCTATCTATCTCTGTCTCTAGCTCTCTATTTATCTATATATATCTATAGCTCTCTATCTATAGCTATATCTGTCTATCTCGATATCAATCTCTATATATCTCTATATCTATCACAATATCTATCTCTATTTATCAAAATCTCAATCTGTCACTATATCTATTTCTACCTATCTCTATCTATCTCTGTCGTCCTCGACCTATCTCTATCTATCTATCTATCTATCTATCTATCTATCTATCTATCTATCTATCTATCTATCTATCTATCTATCTATCTATCTTGATCTATCCATCCATCCATTTATTTTCTTCCGCTTCATCTGAGGTTGGGATGCGGGGGCAACAGTTCAAGCAAAGCCGCCCAGACCTCCCGATCCAAACACACCTCCCCCAGCTCCTCCAGGGGAACCCGGAGGCGTTCCCATGCCAGCTGTGAGACGTAGTCCCTCCAGCATGTCCTGCGTCTTCCCCAGGACCTCCTCCCAATGGGACATGCCCGGAACACCTCTCCAGCGAGGCGTCCAGGGGGCATCTGAAAAAGATGCCCGAGCCACCTCAGCTGGCTCCTTTCGACGTGGAGGAGCAGCGGCTCAACTCCCGAGTGACCGAGCTCCTCGTCCTGTCTCTAAGGGAGCGCCCAGCCACCCTGCGGAGGAAACTCATCTTGGCCGCATGTACTCGCCATCTTGTTCTTTTGGTCACGAGCCAAATCTCAGGACCATAGGTGAGGGTCGGAACATAGATCAATCAGTAAATCAAGAGCTTTGCCCCCCTGCTCAGCTCTCTTCACCACAACAGTCTGATACAGCAACCGCAAGGACACTCTACTGACCTGAAAAGGGCAAAGCACCTTTTTCCGGTCGAGAACCATGGCCTCAGATTTGGAGGTGCTGATTTTCACACTTGGCTACAAACCGCTCCATTGCACGCTGAAGGTCCTGATTTGACAAAGCCAACAGAACCACATCGTCCGCAAACAGCAAAGACGAGATTCTATGGTTCCCAAACCGGACCCCCTGTACACCCTGACTGCGCCTATAAATTCTGTCTATAAAGGTAATGAACAGAACCGGTGACAAAGGGCAGCCCTGGCGGAGGCCAACGTGCTCTGGAAACAGGCTTGACTTACTACCGGCGATGCGAACCAAGCTCCTGCTGTGGTTGTACAGGGACTGGATAGCCCTTAATAAAGGACTCTGGACCCCGTACCCTCGGAGAACCCCCCACAGGGTGCCTCGAGGGACATGGTCGAACGCTTTCTCCAGATCCACAAAAGTCATGTAGACTGGTTGGGGGAACTCCCATGAACCCTCGAGCACCTAATGGAGGGTGTAGAGCTGGTTCAGTGTGCCGTGACCAGGATGAAAACCACACTGCTCCTCCTGATTCTGAGGTTAGACTAATGGTCGAATTCTCCTCTCCAGTACTATGGAATAGACCTTACTGGGGAGGCTGAGGAGTATGATCTCCCTGTAGTTGGAACACACCCTCCGGACCCCTTCTTAAACAGAGGGACCACCACCCCGGTCTGCCAATCCAGAGGCACTGTCCCCGACCGCCACACAATGTTGCAGAGACATGTCAACCAAGACAGTCCCAGAACATCCAGGGACATAAGGTACTCTGGACAGATTTCATCCACCCCAGGAGCCTTGCCACCGAGGAGCTTTCTGACCACCTCTGTGACTTCGGCCTGGGTGATGGATGAGTCCGCCTCTGAGTCCCCAGTATCTGCTTCCTCTTCAGAAGACGTGACGATGGGATTGAGGAGATCCTTGAAATATTCCTTCCACCACCCGACAACATCCCCAGGCAGGGTCAACAGCTCCCCACCCGCACTGTAGACAGTGTTGGTGGAGAGCTGCTTCTGCCTCCGGAGGCGTCAGACAGTTTGCCAGAATTTCTTTGAGGCCGACCGATAGTCCTCCTCCATGGCCTCCCCGAACTTCTCCCAGACCAGAATTTTTGCCTCTGCGATCGCACAGGCTGCAGCACGCTTGGCCTACCGGTACCTATCAGCTGCTTCCGGAGTCCCACTTGCCAACAAAGACAAGTAGGACTCCTTCTTCAACTTGAAGGCATCCCTTACTTCCGGCATCGACCACCGGGTTCGGGGATTGCCGCCGCAACAGGCACCAGAGACCCTGCGACCACAGCTGCAAGCGGCCGCATCGACAATGGAGGTGGAGAGCATGGTCCACTCGGACTCCATGTCTCCAACCTCCCACGGGATCTGGGAGAAGCTCGCCTCTCTCTATCGATCTATATCTGTCTCGAGCTCTCTATCTCTGTCTAACTGTCTCTATCTAACTGTCTCTATCTAGCTAGCTAGCTAGCTATCTATCTCTGTCTGTCTACATCTATGTATCTATCACTATCTACAGTGGAGTAAAAAAGTATTTAGTCAGCCCAGATTGTGTACGTTCTCCTACTTAGAAAGATGAAAGAGCTCTGTAATTTTCAACATAGTTACACTTCTACTATGAGTGACAAAATGAGAAAAAAATCCAGGAAATCACATTGTAGGATTTTAAAATAATTTATTTGTAAATTATGGTGGAAAATAAGTATTTGGTCAATAACAAAAGTTCAACTCAATACTTTGTAACATAATCTTTGTTGGCAATGACAGAAGTCAAATGTTTCCTGTAAGTCTTCACCAGGTTTGCACACACTGTAGCTGGTATTTTGGCCCATTCACCCATGCAGATCTTCTCTAGAGCAGTGATGTTTTGGGGCTGTCACTGAACAACATGAACTTTCAACTCGCCTCAACAAATTTTCTACGGGGTTGAGGTCTGGAGACTGGCCTGGCCACTCCAGGACCTTGAAATGCTTTTTACAGAGCCATTCCTTTGTTGCCTGAGCGGTGTGTTTGGGATCATTGTCATGCTGGAAGACCCAGCCACGTTGCATCTTCAATGCTCTCACTGATGGAAGGAGGTTCTGGCTTAAATGCTCATGATACATGGCATTCTTCCCTTAACACGGATCAGTCCTCCTGTCCCCTTTGCAGAAAAACAGCCCCAAAGCATGATGTTTCCACCCCCATGCTTCACAGTAGGTATGGTGTTCTTGGAATGCAACTCTGCAATCTTCTTCCTCCAAACACGATGAGTTGAGTTTTTACCAAAATGTTATATTTTGGTTTCATCTGACCACATGATATTCTCCCAATCCTCTTCTGGATCATCTATATGCTCTCTGGCAAACTTCAGACAGGCCTGGAGACATACTGGCTTAAGCAAAGGACACACCTGGCACTGCAAGATTTGAGTCCTTCTCTGCTTAGTGTGGAGCCTTTTTTACTTTGGTCCCAGCTCTCTGCAGGTCATTCATTAGGTCCCTCTGTGTAGTTCTGGGATTTTTGTTTACCGTTCTCAGGATCATTTTGACCCCACAGGATGACATCTTGCATGGAGCCCTAGATCAAGGAGATTATCAATGGTCTTGTATGTCTTCCATTTTCTTACAATTGCTCCCACAACCTGCTTGACTATCTATCTATCTATCTATCTATCTATCTATCTATCTATCTATCTATCTATCTATCTATCTATCTATCTATCTATCTATCTATCTATCTATCTATCTATCTATCTATCTATCTATCTATCTATCTATCTATCTATCTATCTATCTACAGTGAGGAAAATAAGTATTTGATCACCCTGCGATTTTCCAAGTTCTCCCACTTAGAAATCATGGAGGGGTCTGAAATTTTCATCGTAGGTGCATGTCCACTGTGAGAGACATAATCTAAAAAAAATACGGAAATCACAATGTATGATTTTTTTAAAATAATTTATTTGTATGTTACTGCTGCAAATAAGTATTTGAACACCTGTGAAAATCAATGTTAATATTTGGTACAGTAGCCTTTGTTTGCAATTACAGAGGTCAAATGTTTCCTGTAGTTTTTCACCAGGTTTGCACACACTGCAGCAGGGATTTTAGTTTACTCATCCATACAGATCTTCTCCAAATCTTTCAGGTTTGGAGTTTCAGCTCCCTCCAAAGATTTTCTATTGAGTTCAGGTCTGGAGACTGGCCAGGCCACTCCAGGACCTTGAAATGCTTCTTACGGAGCCCCTCCTTAGTTGCCCTGGCTGTGTGTTTGGGGTCATTGTCATGCTGGAAGACTCAGCCATGACCCATCTTCAATGCTCTTACTGAGGGAAGGAGGTTGTTTGGCAAAATCTCGCAATACATGACCCCATCCATCCTCCCTTCAATACGGTGCAGTCGTCCTGTCCCCTTTGCAGAAGAGCACCCCCAGAGTATGATGTTTCCACCCCCATGCTTCACGGTTGGGATAGTTTTCTTGGGGTTGTTCTCATCCTATAAACATGGTAAGCTGAGTTGATTCCAAAAAGCTTTATTCTGGTCTCATCTGACCACATGACCTTCTTCCATGCCTCCTCTGGATCATCCAGATGGTCATTGGTGAACTTCAAACGGGCCTGGACATGTGCTGGCTTGAGCAGAGGGACCTTGCTGCCCTGCAGGATTTTAAGCCATGACAGCATCATGTGTTACTAATGTAATCTTTGTGACTGTGGTCCCAGCTCTCTTCAGGTCATTGACCAGGTCCTCCTGTGTAGTTCTGAGCTTTCTCAGAATCATCCTTACCTCACAAAGTGAGATCTTGCATGGAATCCCAAACCGAGGGGGATTGGCAGTCATCTTGTGTTTCTTCCACTTTCTAATAAATAATGATAACATTTGTTGTCTTCTACCAAGATGCTTGCCTGTTGTCCTGTAGTCCATCACAGCCTTGTGCAGGTCTACAATTTTGTCCCTGGTGTCCTTAGACAGCTCTTTGGTCTTGGCTATGGTGGACAGGTTGGAGTGTGATTGACTGAGCGTGTGAACAGGTGTCTTTTATACAGGTAACAAGTTCAAACAGGTGCAATTAATACAGGTAAAGAGTGCAGAATAAGAGGGCTTCTTAAAGAACAATTAACAGGTCTGTGTGAGCCAGAATTCTTGCTTGTGGGTAGGTGTTCAAATACTTATTTGCAGCAGTAACATACAAATAAATTATTAAAAAATCATACATTGTGATTTCTGGATTTTTTTTTTTTTTTTTAGATTATGTCTCTCACAGTGGACGTGCACCTAAGATGAAAATTTCAGACCCCTCCGTGATTTCTAAGTGGGAGAACTTGCAAAATTGCAGGGTGTTCAAATACTTATTTTCCTCACTGTATCTATCTATCTATCTATCTATCTATCTATCTATCTATCTATCTATCTATCTATCTATCTATCTATCTATCTATCTATCTATCTATCTATCTCTCTTTATTGATCTCTATCTATATCTCTATCTATCTCGCTATCTATGTCTATTACTTTCTATCTCTAGCTCTCTATCTCTCTATCTATCTCTTTCTCTGTCTATCACTCTATCTCTATCTATCTATCTATCTATCTATCTATTTAGTATCTATCTATCTCTATCTCCTTCTCTATCTCTCTATCTCTTTCTCTATCTATCTATCTATCGATATCTGTCCAACTCTATCTCTCTATCTTTCTTTCTATCTCTATCTCTTCCTATCGCTATCCATCTCTCGCTATCTATCTCTACCTCGAGCTATGTCTAGCAATTTCTATCACTCTATCTCTCTCTAGCTGTATCTATCTCCAGCTATCTATCTCTATCCATCTATCTCTCTGTTTCTATCTCTATCTATCTCTCTGTCTCTTTCTCTTTCTATCCCTCTCTCTCTAGCTTTCTGTATATCTGTCTATGTATCTCTATCTATTTAACTATATCAGTCTGTCTCTAGCTATCAAACGATATCACTATCTATCTCTAGTTCTCTATCTCTAACTGTCACGATCTCTCTTGCTATCTCTGTATCTCTATCCATTTCCATATCTCAATCTTTCTGTCTATCTCACAATCTCTATTTCTAGCTCCCTATCTTTATCTATCTCTCTCTATTGATCTCTCTCTATCTTTCTCTCTCTCTATCTATCTCTATCTATCCATATCTATCTATCTCTATCTCTCTTTCTGTCTCTTTATCTCTCTATTGCCATCTCTCAATTTATCTATCTCTAGCCATCTCTATCTATCACTTGCTATCTATCTTGATGTATCTCTCATTATCTATCTAACTCTGGCTATCTATCTCTATCTATCTGTC
This sequence comes from Thalassophryne amazonica, assembly GCF_902500255.1. Taxonomy (NCBI): domain Eukaryota; kingdom Metazoa; phylum Chordata; class Actinopteri; order Batrachoidiformes; family Batrachoididae; genus Thalassophryne; species Thalassophryne amazonica. Next base: position 56,707,823 of record NC_047117.1, read on the forward strand.
TCTATCTCTTTCTATCTCTCTATCTCTATCTATTTATCTCTATCTCTCTATCTATCTCTATCTGTCTATCTATCTATCTATCTATATATATATCTATCTATCTATATCATCTCTATCCATCTTTATCTCTATCTCTATCTCTATTGATCTCTATCTATCTATATCTCTATCTATCTCACTATCTCTATCTATTACCTTCTATCTCTAGCTCTCTATCTATCTCTTTCTCTGTCTATCAATCTCTCTATCTCTATCTGTTCAAGCCCATGCACTCTATCCAGATCAGTTAAAGTTAATCTATGATATGGGTTATAGAAATTAATCAGCACCAATTCCATATTCTCAATCCAAATTTTAATTACTAACAACTCATGATCCTGTCCTAAGCCCACAACCTTAAATCTCATGACATTTTTAATGAAGGTTTACCAAGTCACCCCTTGTCCTTCCTTTTTGATCCCATCTGATATCTATATATCTATCTCTGTATCTCTTTCTATCTCTCTATCTCTATTTCTCTCTCTATCTCTGTCTCTCCATCTATCTCATCTATACCTATATTTCCATCTATCTCTATATATATCTCTATCTATCCCTATCTTTATCTATCTATCTATCTATCTATCTATCTATCTATCTATCTATCTATCTATATATATATATATATATATATATATATATATATATATATATATATATATATATATATATATATATATATATATATATATATATATATATCTTTATCTCTATCACTATCTCTCTATCTCTATCTATCTCTCTATCTCTATCCCTATCTCTATCTTTCTATCTATATCTCTATCTCTCAATCTCTATCCCTAACTCTATCTATCTCTCTATCTGTTTCTCTATCTCTGTCTATCTCTCTATCTATCTCTATCCCTATCGCTATCCAAATCTATCTCTATCCATCTCTCTGTATTTCTATCTATCTCTATCTCAACCTCTATCTCTCTATCTCTATCTCTATACATCTCGTTCTATCTATCTCTATCTATATATCCCTATCTCTCTATCTCTTTCTATCTCTATCTATCGCTCTATCTGTATCTATATCCCTCCATCTATTTCTCTTTATCTATTTCTCTGTTTCCATCTATCTTTATATCTATCTATGTATATATAGCTCTATCTATATCAATCTCTCTATTTCTATCTCTCTATCTATCTCTCTATCTCTATCTGTATCTATCTATCTCTCTATCTCTATCCCTATCTCTATCTCTCTATCTCTATCCGAATCTATCTCTATCCATCTCTCTCTTTTTCTACTATCTCTATCTCAACCTCTCTATCTTTATCTCTTTATCTCTATCCATCTCTATCTATCTATCTATCTATCTATCTCTATCTCTCTATCTCTATCTATCCCTATCTCTATCTATCTCTATATATATCGCTCTCTTTATCTATCTCTCTATCTATCGCTATCTCACTATCTCTGTCTATCCCTCTATCTATCTTTCTATCTATCTCTATTTATCTCTATCTATATCTCTATCTCTCAATCTCATCCCTATCTCTATCTATCTCTCTATCTATTTCTCTATCTCTATTTATCTCTCTATCCCTACCTCTATCCAAATCTATCTCTATCCACCTCTCTCTATTTCTATCTATATCTATCTCAACCTCTCTATCTCTATCTCTCTATCTCTATCCATCTCATTCTATCTATCTGTATCTATATATCCCTATCTATCTCTATCTCTCTATCTCTTTCTATCTCTATCTATCACTCTATCTGTATCTATCTCTCTCCATCTATCTCTCTTTCTCTATCTGTCTCTCTAACTCCATCTATCTTTATATCTATATATGTCTATATATCTCTATCTATATCAATCTCTCTATTTCTATATCTCTGTCTATCTATCTCTATCCCTATCTCTATCTCTCTATCCGAATCTATCTCTATCCATCTATCTCTATCCATCTATCTCTATCTATATATCTATATCTATCTCTATATCAATATCTCTATCCATATCTATCTCTGTATCTCTTTCTATCTCTCTATCTATCTCTATTTCTCTATCTATCTCTAACTCTCCATCTATCTCTACATCTTCATCTATCTCTATATCTATCTCTATCTATCCCTATCTCTATCTATCTATCTATCTATCTATCTATCTATCTATCTATCTATCTATCTATATATATATATATATATATATATATATATATATATATATATATATATATATATATATATATATCTCTATCTGTATCCCTATCTCTATCTATCTTTCTATCTATCTCTCTATCTCTATCCTATCTCTATCTATCTTTCAATCTATCTCTATTTATCTCTATATATCTCTATCTCTCAATCTCTATCCCTAACTCTATCTATCTCTCTATCTGTTTCTCTATCTCTATCTATCTCTCTATCTATCTCTATCCCTGTCGCTATCCAAATCTATCTCTATCCATCTCTCTCTATTTCTATCTATCTCTATCTCAACCTCTCTATCTCTATCCATCTCGTTCTATCTATCTCTCTATCTATATATCCCTATTTATCTCTCTATCTATCTCTATCTCTCTATCTCTTTCTATCTCTATCTATCGCTCTATCTGTATCTATCTCTCTCCATCTATCTCTCTTTCTCCATCTATCTTTATATCTTTCTATGTCTATATAGCTCTGTCTATATCAATCTCTCTATTTCTATCTATCTATCTCTCTATCTCTATCTATTTCTCTATCTGTATCTATCTATCTCTCTATTTCTATCCATTTTTCTATCTCTCTCGCTCTATCCGAATCTATCTCTATCATCTCTCTCTTTTTCTATCTATCTCTATCTCAACCTCTCTATCTCTATCTCTTTATCTCTATCCATCTCTATCTATCTATCTATCTATCTATCTATCTATCTATCTATCTATCTCTATCTCTCTATCTATATCTCTATCTATCTCTCTGTCTCTATATTGATATCTCTATTCATATCTATCTCTGTATCTCTTTCTATCTCTCTATCTCTATTTCTCTATCTCTATCTCTCCATCTATCTCTATATTTCCATCTATCTCTATATCTATCTCTATCTATCCCTATCTCTATCTATCTCTATATATATCTCTCTCTTTATCTATGTCTCTATCTATTGCTATCTCTCTATCTCTTTCTATCTCTCTACCTATCTTTCTATCTATCTCTATTTATCTCTATCTGTATGTCTATCTCTCAATCTCTATCTATCTCTCTATCTATTTCTCTATCTCTGTCTATCTCTCTATCTATCTCTCTATCCCTAACTCTATCCAAATCTATCTCTATCCATCTCTCTCTATTTCTATTTGTCTCTATCTCAACCTCTCTATCTCTATCTCTCTATCTCTATCCATCTCGTTCTATCTATCTGTATCTATATATCCCTATCTATCTCTCTATCTATCTCTATCTCTCGATCTCTTTCTATCTCTATCTATCGCTCTATCTGTATCTATCTCTCTCCATCTATCTCTCTTTCTCTATCTATCTATCTCCATCTATCTTTATATCTATCTATGTCTATATATCTCTATCTATATCAATCTCTCTATTTCTATCTCTATCCCTATCTCTATCTCTCTATCCAAATCTATCTCTATCCATATATCACTATCTATATATCTCTATCTATCTCTATCTATCTCTGTATCTCTTTCTATCTATCTATCTATCTCTCTCTATTTCTCTATCTATCTCTATCTCTCCATCTATCTCCATCTATCTCTATATCTATCTCTATCTATCCCTATCTCTATCTATCTATCTATATCTCTCTCTCTTTATCTATCTCTCTATCTCTATCCCTATCTCTATCTATCTTTCTATCTATCTCTATTTATCTCTATCTCTCAATCTCTATTCCTATCTCTATCTATCTCTGTCTATCTCTGTCCCTATCTCTATCTCTATCCGAATCTATCTCTATCCATCTCTCTCTATTTCTATCTATATCTATCTCAACCTCTCTATCTCTATCTCTCTATCTCTATCCATCTTGTTCTATCTATCTGTATCTATATATCCCTATCTATCTCTCTACCTATCTCTATCTCTTGATCTCTTTCTATCTCTATCTATCACTCTATCTGTATCTATCTCTCTCCATCTATCTCTCTTTCTCTATCTATCTATCTCCATCTATCTTTATATCTATCTATGTCTATATATCTCTATCTATATCAATCTCTCTATTTCTATCTATCTATCTCTATCCCTATCTCTATCTCTCTATCCAAATCTATCTCTATCCATCTATCACTATCTATCTATCTATCTATCTATCTATCTATCTATCTATCTATCTATCTATCTATCTATCTATCTATCTATCTATCTATCTCTATTTCTCTATCTATCTCTATCTCTCCATCTATCTCCATCTATCTCTACATCTTCATCTATCTCTATATCTATCTCTATCTATCCCTATCTCTCTCTCTCTCTCTCTCTCTCTATATATATATATATATATATATATATCTTTATCTATCTCTCTATCTCTATCCCTATCTATCTTTCTATATATCTCTATTTATCTCTATCTCTATCTCTCAATCTCTATTCCTATCTCTATCTATCTCTGTCTATCTCTGTCCCTATCTCTATCTCTATCTGAATCTATCTCTATCCATCTCTCTCTATTTCTAGCTATCTCTATCTCGACCTCTCTATCTCTCTCCATCTATCTCTCTATCTCCATCTATCTTTATATCTATCTATATCTATATATCTCTATCTCTATCAATCTCTCTATTTCTATCTCTATCTATCTCTCTATCTCTATCCCTATCTCTATCTCTATCCGAATCTATCTCTATCCATCTCTCTCTATTTCTATCTATCTCAACCTCTCTATCTCTATCTATATATCTCTATCTATCTCTCTATGTCTATATATCTTTATATCTATATCTCTATCCATATCTATCTCCGTATCTCTTTCTATCTCTCTATCTATCTCTATCTCTCCATCTCTCTCCATCTATCTCTATATTTATCTATCCCTATCTCTATCTATCTCTATATATCTCTCTCTCTTTATCTATCTCTCTATCTATCGCTATATCTCTATCTCTATCTATCTCTTTATCTCTATCCCTAACTATATCTATCTTTCTATCTATCACTATTTATCTGTATCTCTATCTCTCAATCTCTATCCCTATCTCTGTCTATATCTCTATCCCTATCTCTATCCAAATCTATCTCTATTCTTCTCTCTCTATTTCTATCAAGCTCTATCTCAACCTCTCTATCTCTATCCGTCTCTTTCTATCGATCTCTATCTATATATCCCTATCTATCTCTCTATCTCTTTCTATCTGTATCTATTGCTCTCTATCTGTATCTCTCTATCTCCATCTATCTCTCTATCTCCATCTCTCTATATCTCTTTCTATATCTATATATCTCTATCTCTATCATCTCTCTATTTCTATCTCTCTATCTATCTCTCTATCTCTATCTATTTCTCTATCTCTCTATCTATATCTCTAACTCTATCCCTAACTCTATCTCTCTATCTCTATCCGAATCTATCTCTATCCATCTCTCTCTATTTCTATCTATCTCTATCTCAACCTCTCTATCTCTGTCGCTCTCTATCTGTCTCTATCTCTATCCATCTCTAGCTCTCTATCTCCATCTCTATCTCTCTCTATCTATATCTATCTCTCTATCTCTATTTCTCTTTCTATCTCTATCATAACCTCTCTTTCTCTCTGTATCTCTCTATCTCTATCCATCTCTATCTCTCTATCTCCATCTCTATCTATCTCTATCTATCGCTCTATCTCTATCTGCCTCTAGCTATCTCTATCTCTATTTCTCTATCTGTATCTATATATCTCTCTCTCTCTCTATCTGTATCTATCTCTATCTATCTCTCTATCTCCATCTATCTCTCTATATATCTCTATTTCTATCTATCTCTATATCTCTATATCTATCTTTCTATCTGTCTTTCTCTATATCTATCTCTCTGTCTCTATCTCTATATACCTCTATCTCTGTCTCTATCTTTCTATCTCTATCTACCTTTATCTATATCTCTCTATTTCTCTATCTCTATATCTCTATCTATCTGTCTATCTATCTATCTCTATCTATCTATCTATCTATCTATCTATCTATCTATCTATCTATCTATCTATCTATCTATCTATCTATCTATCTATCTATCTATCTATCTATCTATCTATCTATCTATCTGCCTATGAGGTCTAATGGGAGTGATGCATTGTCCTCATGATTTAATTGCATTTGTGATGTAAAGCATGTGACACTCCCCATCATAGTCTCTGTAATTAACAGCTCATTTGCCACAAAATCACTCCAGTGGTACCCAACAATCCTCCAAAGTGACTTAGTACCAAAGGCATCCAGTCAACACCCTAGATCTCTGGTTGTAATGTTTATTGGTATAGGATTTTTTAAATAACATTATAACTCTGTATTTTCATGTTTTATCAGGAAAGGTTTATTGATACAAGATGTTTGTGACTTTGGAATAAGATATTTTCCTGTGATTACAAAATTCATACATCATGTTTTAACAAGCTATGGTTTGAAAATATCTTGTTAAACATGAAAAACATCTTGTCATAAGTAAAAACATACCTTTTAGATTATAACCTGATACTGACCCATTTTACATGACATCAAACCAAAATATCTCTTCATACAAAGTATATGTGATAGAAAGACTAATCTGGAGCATGGATCTGTTATCAAACACATTTTACAATATTCAATTTGGTTGTAATTTAATCTGAAGATTTGTGGGGAAACTGTGTCTTCACTGAGTTGACAGTAGATGGAGCTGTTGTCAAAAGGCACAGCCTCAGCAAGCACATCTGTCGACCAGAAGAGTTACTAAGACTTCTAACGGTATATAAATGATGAATACAACAAATTAATTATCAGCAGTAGTGAGATGTGAAATGTAAAGCCTTTTTATAACCAAACCATTAGGTTTGCAAGTAAAATGTGTGTGTGTGTGTGTGTGTGTGTGTGTGTGTGTGTGTGTGTGTGTGTGTGTGTGTGTGTGTGTGTGTGTGTGTGTGTGTGTGTGTGTGTGTGTGTGTGTGTGTGTGTGTGTGTGTGTGTGTAAGCCAGATTTGTTGTTTCCGTCCTGTTGGTCATCATATCGACCCTGACAGGCGAGAGCCATTTCTCATGCTGTGCTGGAATTTAATTTCTGTTGTAATTTGACAGAGAGCAGGCCTTATCGCTGTTCAACAGGAAACATATAAATGTGAGTGGTACTCACGAGAGATTTTTATTTTTCCTGCAAGTAATGTGATGTAGCCACGGATTGTCATCACTCACAGTGTGAGTCAGTGGTTCACAAATACGGTACGACACTGGGGCATTCTCAAGGTTTCAGAGGATCCATCATAATTACATTTTAAAACTAGAAGCACTCGGAGAGTGAAAACCTCCGCCAAGGCCATGGGGTCAATGACGCCATAACATCTACATGCCGTGGAATCATTGAACTTAAAAAAGTCTAACAATGATGTTTGCTCGTAAGAAAAGTTTCATCTGCTGTGACTGGATAGCATGTATCCTTAGCGCTTGGCATCACAGTTTATTGCAACTTGCACCTTTCCCAGAAGCTGTCATCTGAGCACTGATATTGATATTGCATGTGCTTATAGACAAAAAGAAATTATTATTCAACTAAACTGCAAATATATGAATTTTTTTAACATTTATGAAACACTTCTCTAAATAAATAAGAGTAAATTCTGAAATAGAACTATTTTTTAAGTGTTGCATGTGCTACACAAGGCCATAGGGTCACTGACCCTAAAGAGATTCCCTCCTTGGCACAGTGATCTATTCAACAATTCAGTGTTACAACCAAAACTATGATACATACCCTTTTCTTTCCTTTATATATATAGGAAATATATATAATATATAATATATAAATATATATATTTATATCCTTGACCATGAAAACATACCACTAGAACTTGGAATCACTTTTATGTCTTTATTAGTTCAAAAGTTATTGTATAAAAATGATTTTTCGGTAATGGCGGTTTTCTTCTGGATCTAGCTCCATAACATTTGAAGCTACATCAAATCTGATGACACCTTACTGAATCAGTACAGATTTAGCTACAATTTGGTGTTAGTTGTGCATCTCTAGCTTCATTTGTCACCTCACACTGACACATTTTCTATTTTCCATATATTTTTGCATATTCTGGATCACCAGATCCGGAATCCGGATCCGATCATCACCAAACTTTGTTGTTTGATAGAACATTTGACTATGTTACACCCTATTTTTTTTTCAAGCCTTTCTGCCTTGTTTTTGTGGAGTTAGAAACTAGAATGTCAAAATTCCCCTTATCCCGCAATGGTGAAGAATCCTTTAAAAAATTCCTGGATCCGGATCGTGATCCGGATCACCACTAAAATTTAATAACTTGTTCCTTGTCATTTCCAACCACTCCACAAAATTTCATCAAAATCCGTTCAAAACTTTTTGAGTTATCTGTTGTATGGCTGGGGGTGCCTGGCTGTCTTCTGTTTCTGTCTTTTGTTTTTCCTTCCAGGTGGCACGCGTTTAGGACTGAGTGGCTGTGTGGCTGGGTTATCAGGACCTCACCCTGATCACCTGAGGCTGATCATGTGCAGCTCATCAGGACTCACAGCTGTGGTGCATCTATATGGATTGGAGCATGGTGGCATTTAAGTCTGGAGTACACAGTGTGTATTTGCCAGAGACTCGACCTTGTGACCAGACGGGTGAGATTGTCGTCTTGAGAGCCATCTCATCATCATGGATGCAGAGACCGTCCAGGTTTGATGCCATGGTCTGTGAAAGAGGAGGGGGTGAGGTCTCACGCTCGTCAGCACACTTCCTGAGGTACGTTAGGTTTTGTGACTAACATTAGTACAGTCAGTAAATGTGGTGTCCCTCACACCTTATTATATTGAGCTGTTATGTTAGTCGTTTAATCAGCTTCCACTGCAGTTGAGAATGTGAACTGGGTGTTCCATGCCTGCAGGGTGGGAAGCTGATTAGTGATTAAGCCAGGAAGTGTTTGCTGTTTATGTACACCTTTGAGTGGTCTCTCTGTGTGTGGAGTGTGGACTCACATGATGGTTTCTTCTTTCACAGACTCGGTTTGTCGCGGCCACCTGGGGGGTGTCGGCGGGGTCCTTGGGTCCGAACTATTTCTGGCTCCGGACCGTTTGTGCTGCCTGGAGCGCACCGTATTACCACCTCACCAGACCGCGCACTCATTTGTTTGTATTTATCACATCACTGTTATGTTATCAAATTCAGTTATCCTTTGTACCGTGCTCTGCTTATTTCATACTGGGTCCTTCAAACGCTGGTCGGTTCTCCGTCCTGCATCCTACACATAACATTATCCTGCTGACAAACAGACAGACAGACAAACAAACAAACAAACTCGACCGAAAACATAACCTCCTTGGCGGAGGTAACTAGAGCAACCACCAAAACTAGTTTCCAATCCTTCAAATTTTTACCTTGGAAAAAAAATCAAGGTTAAAGTCCTGTTATAAGTGACTTTTCATAAGTTAAAATATAACACAAAATATCGGTGAAATGGGCTTTCCGTCAGTCTGCACCTCACTTTCAAATGTGAATGTGATTGGGGCATGTTTGATTAAGATAATATGCATATGTTGCGGACATGAACAAGCGAAGCTCGTCAGCATCTCACCATGTCATTTAGGTCCTTCAGACTTTATTTCGAGTAGGTTTAGCATGGCAAAAACCTTTCAGCCTTTTTTCTTTTTTTGCTTTTCAGCTGACCCCCCTAATTACAGCCCTCTTAACCTCCCTGCCACTTTAAGCATTTTTTAATGCAGATGTAAATTAATATTCAACATTTTCAGCTAGTTGACAGTAGGCTGTACAATATGACCAAATTATCGTATCTCAGTATTGTCATATAAATTATCATGTAAATGTCACTTATATACATGCTGTCCATATTCTTGAGCCGCTTAGGTGGGTATGGAGAGTTCCCATGGGATAAGAAAGCTTTTCAACCTACCATCCCTATTTCTCAAGACCAGGCACCTAAGTGGTTCTTCTCTCTCTCTCTCTCTCTCTCTCTCTCTCTCTCTCTCTCCTCTCCCCTCTCTCTCTCTCTCTCTCTCCTCTCTCTCTCTCTCTCTCTCTCTCTAAGATATTTAGGTGTACCTTAGTAAACACTAGCATAATTCCACCTTAGATTTGGAATGTATAATAGAAGATATACTTAAAAATATATTTTAACATTTTTGATGATGCCGAACACAAATTCCATAACATTGAAAATAATGTTGATCCGGATTGTTTCTTTCTTGAAAATAGAAATCATCATTGTAATTATTTTACTGAGGAACAATTCAGGGAATATTCCTTCACTAATGTGGCATTCTCTATTATGCATTTTAATAGCAGAAGCCTTCCTATGAACTTTTCCAAAATCCAGGACTGTTTGAAAATTGCTAACAAATATTTTTCAGTTGTAGTTACTGAGACGTGCTTAAGAGACGAGTATGTTGATTCTGTCCAGCTCAAGGGTTAGGATTTTTTTTTTTACCACACATAGGGCAAATAATCGGGGTGGTGGTGTGGCTCTTTACGTCAGATCTAATCACTACTGTGAAATCATTCCAAATATGTCATTTTTGTTGGATGGTGTTATGGAATGTGTTACTGTGGAGATTATTTGTGAAAAATCAAAAAACATAATTAAAGGTTGTATTTACAGAGTTCCCGGATCAAATGTGGAGAAAACGTTTGAAATGTACGACTCAGTTAAAAACAATAAGCTCTTATTTGTTTGTGGAGACTTTAACATCAGTTTTCTAATTCCACATGGCCATATACAAATAGCAGAATTTTTAGATTCTGTGTTCTCTAAGGGATTACAGTATATCCAGCAATAACACACCCAACCAGGTTTAAGACGAATACATTAACGTTTACTGACAACATATTGACAAATGTTATTGTTGGGAATTTAATGAGTGGATTACTTATTAGTGACGTCAGTGATCACTTGCCAGGTTTTGTTGTTTACAATTCTTTAATTGATAAAGTTGATCATATTGACACTCCAAATTTCAAAAGAAAAATAACTGAAGAATCTATGGCCAATCTTAGAACAGAGTTATCACATCAAGACTGGCGTGGCATCTATATTGAAGACATTGACCAATCATATGAATCATTTATTTCCATTATCTCCAAGTTGTATGATAAACATTGCCCACTTGTATTAAATGCTCGTCACAAGCAAATACTGACAAACGTTGGATCACTAAGAGACTGCTGAATGCATGTAAAAAGAAAAAAAATGTATAAGCAATTTTTAAAGTTTAGAACAAGGTTGAGAGTAAATACAAGACATATACAAACAAGTTAACCAACATCATCAATCAATCAATCAATCAATTTTATTTATATAGCACCAAATCACAACAAACAGTTGCCCCAAGGCGCTTTATATTGTAAGGCAAGGCCATACAATAATCATGTGATCTTGTAAAAGGCAGTATTATAGTAATTTATTGGATAAAAATAAAACAAACATTAGGGGCCCTTGGAAGCTTTTAAATTAAATCATAAATAAGAGAAGAGGCATTAAAGAATATCCTGCCCTTTTCTACACAAGTATGGTTGTTAAGGAAAATAAAGCTATAGCAGATCACTTTAATGATTATTTTGTAAATGTGGATAAAAATGTAGCTGATTCAATTGTACCTTCTGGGGTGTGCTCTTTGGATTACAGTAAAACAATGAATAAAATTCAGGATTCAATGTTCATTAAAGAAACTGATGAATATGAAATAACTGACACTGTTCGTAAACTCAAGGGAAAAAAATCAACTGACAGCGATAACTTTGATATGTTTTTGATTAAAAACATTATTAATTGTATTGTTAAACCTTTCATGTATATTTGTAACTTGTCACTAATGACTGGGAAATTTCCTTCCAGAATGAAATTAGCTAAAGCGATACCACTGTTTAAAACTGGTGATGAACATGTCTTTTCAAATTACAGGCCAATCTCACTCCTGCCACAATTTTCCAAAATTTTGGAAAAGGTATTTTTAAAGAGGTTAAATGATTTCATAAATAAACATCACATACTTAGCGAATAGCAATATGGTTTCAGAAAAAAATCGCACTACTTCACTGGATGTGATTGATTTTGTTGAGCAGATTACAAATGCAATTGAAAATAAGAAATATACTGTAGGGGTCTTTTTTGATTTACAGATAGCATTTGACATGATAGACCATACTGTGCTATTGGGCAAATTACAGAGGTATGGTATCAGGGGAGGGTGGCACGGTGACTTAGTGGTTAGCACTGTTGCCTCACAGCGAGACGGTCGTGGGTTCAGTTCTTGGGGCCTTTCTGTGTGGAGTTTGCATGTTCTCCCCGTGTTTGCGTGGGTTTCCTCCGGGTGCTCCGGTTTCCTCCCACATCCAAAGACATGCGGGTTAGGTGGATTGGAATCTTTAGAAATTGTCCTTAGGTCTGCGTATGGGTGTGTCTGTGTTTGTTTGTCTGTTTGTGGCCCTGTGACAGACTGGCGTCCTGTCCTGGGTGTACCCCACCTCACGCCCTATGACTGCTGGGATAGGCTCCAGCCCCCTGCGACCCTTGATTGGACTAAGCAGTAGAAGATGGATGGATGGATGGTATCAGGGGATTGGCACACAATTGGATAGTTATTTCAGCAACAAGTATCAGTGTGTACATATTGGTGGGACAGATCCTGAGCTCATGAAAATTACTTGTGGGGTGCCACAGCGTTCAGTTCTGGGGCCGTTGTTGTTTCTTCTGTACATTAATGACATATGTTCGGTTTCCAAGTCCATCAGTTGTATTTTGTTTGCATATGATACAATGGCATTTTGTAGTGGGGATCACTTGGGACAGACCTTGGACATGATGGAGAAGGAGCTACAGAAGTTTAAACAATGGTTTGATTTAAACAAATTATCACTCAACTATGGCAAAACAAAGTGTATCATATCAAACAAGTCCAAGAATTCCTGCAGAAATCTATCATTAAATGATATTGAAATTGAAACTGTAACTGATACTAAATTTCTTGATGTTGTTATTGATGATAAACTATGCTGGAAAACATATTAATTTTGTTAAATCTAAAATGTCAAAAGTCATTGCAATTTTGCATAAAGCGCGAGATTTTATTTCCCAACACTCATTAACTATTTTATATCATTCATTGCTCGTTCCATATATGACTTGCTGCATTGAAGTTTGGGGAAATACTTTTGGGGGAAAAAGTTTTGGGGGGAAAAAAAATCCCCAAACCCTAGCTTGGTAGGAAGGGATGTGATTGATACTATACAGGACACTAAAGTTAGTAAATGCGGTAGTAGTAGATGTAAAACTTGCAAATACATAGTAGAAGGGAATAACTTCAGTAACACCACAGGTAGACAGTCAGTACAAGGTTAGCTCACGTGAAACAGAAATGACATGCACTACAAAAAATATAATTTACTTGATTAGCTGCAAAAAAAATGTGGAATACGATACGTAGGAGAAACTAGCCAAATCCTTAGGAGTAGAATGAACAACCATAGACAGAGGCTTAATAAAATTTGTGATTTATTTTTATACCAACACTTCTGCTCATATGGTCATAGTGTAGATGATGTAGATGGAATGCCTATAAAGGAAATATTTTTGGAAGAGGGTGAATGCCTGAGTTTAGTTTCAAAACAATTACAAAGGGCGGAATACTGGTACAAGGAACTAGCCACAATTTATCCTTACAGATGTAATGACAATGTCAAAAAACTACGTAATGTTTCTAAAAAAGGTAAAGAAGATATTGTAGTATGGACATACTTTAACAAAAAACAACGTAATTTCCAAAAATGATCAGGGAAACGCAATAGACAACATGCAATTACAAAGACAGATTTAGAACTTAGATTAAGGGAACTAGTTACAATCACAATAGACCTGGGTTAGTACATGAACTTATCACATTAATTTTTTTGGTTTTACAATGAAAACTTGGCATCTTAATAGCTTTAGCAAATGCAATACATTTAGAACAAAAATTACCTATTTATATTCCTCTTGTCATAAAAGATTTAGCTAGCTTTAGGTTAGGTTTACAAAAAATGGAAAACAACAATAACCAAAGATAGCAATAAATCTTTCTTGAAAATTCCTTTTCACAACAACGGCATTGAAATGATCAATGATCAAAGGGGGAGCCGAATTCCTTCACCAAGGCCGTAGATCCTTGGTCAGTGTTCCCTTGTTTGCACTCGGGGTCGCCACAGCAAATCCAAGGTGGATCTGCATGTTGAATTGGCACAGGTTTTATGCCAAATGCGTGGGATTTGAACCCGGAGCCTTCTGAACTGAAACCAAGCACATTAACCACTTGACCACCAACCCTAATTTCTAACTAAATATAACATTAAAATTATAAAATTAAAATTATTACCGATATGAAACAATTACCATCCTTCTACTGGCGTCCAAAAATGCACAAAAATCTGATAGGTAGTAGATTTATAGCAGCCTCTAGTGCATGTACAACTAAACCATTATCCCAACTGCTAACCTCTAGCCTTAAATTAGTTACAAAACATTTCAATCAGTACTGCAATGGTATAACTTGGAATTTTAAAACAAATAGCCAGTCAGCAAAAACCTTTAGTAATACCTTCCGTTACACTGATGACCTACTTACTTCAAATAACCCTAATTTTGAGAATGAAATTAAAAATATTTATCCATCACAATTAGAGCTTAAAAAGACTACAGAAAACAATACACTTTCAAACTTAGATATAGAGTTGAGCATTATAGATAGACAGTTTAGAACAGCAGTTTTCGACAAACGGGATGATTTTAAGTTTCATATTGTAAAATTTCCTTATATGAGTGGTAACATACTGAGTAAACCTACATACAGTGCTTACACCTCCCAACGAGTCAGAATTGGTAGAATCTGTGATAATTATCAAAGCTTTTCCACTAGACGCCATAAACTTACTAGTAGATTAGTTAAACAAGGGTTTCTGTATGACAAAGTGGTTCTTCAGTTTAAAAGATTTGTTTAATAGATATCAAGAGATAATATCTAAGTTTGGGGTTTCCATTAGAAAGCATGTAGAAGATGGAATTTGTCTGCCTATAGTAGCTATCCATAATCTAACCAGTAGGATAAACTTTAGATAGAAACCTAAAACATATGATATCTTAGCTTCTGTTTATATAGCAACGTAGCTACCATTACAGCTTAACCTACTAGCTATTAATTATCTAATAACCTGCCTAGGCCTCATTCACCTTATATATATGCCAGTTAAACATAGTTTTATCAGTCTTCATTTTTAGGGTTTTGTTTTCGTTTTATTTTCTTACGATGAGTTTGCTAACTAAGTGGTAACTAGGCCTACCACTGTCAACGTTTACTTACCTGGAATTTATCCCTCTCCGTCGAGCTAGTTAAAGGCTAACCTGGCCTACATGTTGCTGCAGCCGCGAGCCCTGAGCTCTCCTTAGCCTGGAGCGGTTCCTCCTCAGTATCCTTTCACTAAGGTACTTATATCTTGTCCCCATATACATTTCAGAATGCTTTATGTTGTGAATACATACAAATCTTCTTTTTCTTGTTCTTTTTTAATATTATTATATTAGTGATAAAATGGAGGAGTGGGGTACAATTAATTAAACCTAACAGCTAACATTACCTTATCAAGCCAGCTGCAGCACCGTTTGTCATAGCTAACAATATAGTCGGTTCTGTTCTGTTTGGGAAGCTAATGTTTATACACACTTTTGTTTACATTTGTTGTTATATGTATTTGTTAATACCATTATTGTAGGGTTAAACGGCACTATTGTACTTCATACGCTAGTTTCCGGCTTTGTTTAACTTTGTTGGGTAGCAAGGTACGGTTGGCTAATTAAGGCTAAATTAACGGTAGTTCATTAGGCTATAGTTAGCTTACTTTCGTGATTTACACTTTTATTTTACATGGTGTAGATTTTTAATGGTTTTTCAGTTTATGGGTTTTTTAATAGATATCAACAGATAGTATCTAATTTTGGGGTTTCCGTTAGAAAGCATGTACAGTATGGCTTTTGTCTTCCTATAGTAAGCTAGCAGGGTGAACTTTAGATAGATACCTGAAACATATTACATCATAGCTTCTGTTTCTATAATAAAATAACCATATTTATAGCTTAACCTACTAGCTATAATTTAGATTTACAACAAGTCTACAGACTAGGTAAACGTATACTACAATCTTCTCCTGTATGAATATTTAGGTTTTAGAAGCTTACTCCTATAATATTATTATGTCGTAACTATATTTCCTGTATATGTTGTTTACTACCCTGATTGTGTAAATATCCCTTATATACATGCTGTCCATTTTCTTGAGCTGCTTAGGTGGGTAGGGAGAGTTCCCGTGGGATAAATAAGCTTTTCAACCTACCATACCTGTTTCTCAAGACCAGGCACCTAAGTGGCTCTACTCTTCCTTTTTTTTTTTTTCTTTTTTTTTTTTTTTAGATATTTAGATATACTTTAGTATACACTAGTAGAGTTCTACCTTAGAATTGGTATGTATAATAGAAGACATACCTTACTGAATTTTCATATAAAACAAATACTAATCCAGTATTTTTGTTGCAAAAGAAAGCTATAAGAATTAATTGTAACAAATCAAATTGCAAGCCAATGAATCCATTGTTTACTTGTTTACATATTCTAAAATTCTGGGACTTGGTTGATTACATCACAACACAAATTATGTAAAAAGTTAAAAATAAACTGCTGCCGCAACATGTCCAGGATCTGTTTAAATGTAGGGACTCCAGTTCTAACTTGAGAGGAATTTTGTTTTTTGAGAAATTGAAGATCCGAACTACTGCAAAGGGTCACTGTGTCTCTGTTAAAGGGGTTAACACCTGGAAAAACTGTCCTGACAACATTAAAGTACTTGGTACTTTGGTGGGCTTTAGGAGGCATTACAAGAATTATAAAATTTTGTGTTATAATTGAAAAGTTGGATTAATTGTTTTTGTTATTGCTTCTGGCATTGTGTGTTGTGTGACAGTGTTTGTCTGGTAGTATTCTGAAAACTGTGTTTATGGTTGCATGCTTGTATAAATGTGCGTATATTTTTATTTTTAGTATAAGGGGTGGGGATTTATAAGCTTTGCTTCTGCCCTCACCCTTTCGGCCACACGGGATCTTTGTAAAGTTATTTTGTTATGAGCTTTTTTGTTGTCGAACTGTGTGCCGAATAAATTCATTCGTTCATATACCTTACTGAATTTTCATATCAATATGATATACGATATGACTATGATTTGACACAAAGTGCAGCAACAGTGAAAATTAAACATTCTTAAACAAAATAGTAATAATATCACACTCATTTTGTACTCATCATAAGGTTAGGATACAGTGCCCTCCAAAAGTATTGGAACACTTGGAATTTCATACATTTTAATTTATTTATGCCATTTTAAATACAAGAAATACAAAAAATAAAGAATAAAAATTTCTAAAATTATCTTCCTCAAACTCAAACTGAAAGCAAATCTCTAAACCTTGATAAAACCTGTAAATAATAATCAGTTTTATTGCCAGTTTTCTTTAGACAAGTCAGGGGATGGAAACATTAACTTTTCCAAGTTACTGAATACGTCTTGGACTTTATTTACGTCAATGATGAAAAATACAAAAGTTTCTTTCAGCAAAACATCAAATCTAGGCTTTCATCTCAAAAGTACTTTATGTCAAATTGTAGCTGAACTTTCAGGTCTTTTTAAGAAAATCCTCCTCTACACCACTTCATCAGGAAGCTGGACTTTATATTTTTAATTAATTTATATCAAGTTGTAGAGATTACTTTCAGTTTGAGTTAAGGAAGATAATTTTAGAAAAAAAAAATGTATTTGAAATGGAATAAACAAATTAAAATGTGTGAAATACCAAGTGTTTCAATACTTTTGAGGGCGACTGAGAAACACTGAGGAGCAGCAGCTTACATCTCATATATAGTGCAGCAGATAAGAGACTCAGCTTGGGATTCCGGCAAGGACGGTCGCATTCCTCCCCTCTCCTCTCCTCCTTTCTGTTCTCTATCTCTGCTCCGACCTTCAAAGTCCCAGCTTCGCCAGACTGTGAATTCTTCAATTTAAAATTTGGATTAACCATGGAATTGATCAGCTGGTCTATCAACACTATTGACACCATTTTTTTTCAACAAGGAAATCATTGCTGGGGGACTCTGCGTGCCCTGATGGAACCTACCCAGCGGGCTATGCACTCGACGCCTGAGAGAATGGAGTGTGACATGCTGGCTCCACTCTCTGTGGAAGATGTTGAGGATTTATTTCTGTTCGCTTTTATGGTGGGGGGTTTGGTGCTGATTGATTTGTGTGCTGCACTGACCCACAGGAATAATAGCAAGACAGCTGCTACCAGATTCTCATCCCCTCATCTGTCCATCACGATTAATGAGTTAGGCAATGCTGTGTAATCTCAGACTGCGTGAACTCTTGAACTCAAACGCAAAATAGATACCATCTCGGACCATATGGCTGCATTGCAAAGGAATGTGCTGCTGAGGACCGGAGAATATTCTTCATAAATTTGGACTCTAGACGGTCAGAGGTGCAGTAAATGGAATTCTGTATCTCTCCGCCTAACATCAACATGGCAGCCTTATCGGCTCCTGATGGCCAAATACCCTACTCTTCCCCCAGAAGGATCTACGGCCTTGGTGAAGGAATTCGGCTCCCCCTTCTTATCTCTCTACCCCCCTCCAGCCTGCTGTTGCCTAGCGATTTCAGACATTACACACACGGACAGAAACTGACAGAAACTTAACTCATCTGCACACACGCATATCTCCCTCCCTCCATCCCTATTACCCACCTGTGTCTCTCTACTCCCCTCACCCTGGCTTCCTCCCTGCCACCTTGAAGGCAGTGTGGTTTTTACTGCTGCAGCCTTCAACTCCCCAAGCTGGGCAGTGCAGGCCCCTCCTGCTGCAGCCTTCACCCACTCAATTCGGATGACGGACTGCTTCAAGTTAAGTGCACATAAACAATGTCATATGTATACATGTTGTCTTTAATTCTGATGCGTGCCATTATTACAGTAAAAAAGTAATAATTGTGGATAAATTGCTGTATTTTGTCTGAGGTAATTTGTCTGTAAATGTAATTTTGTTGTTGTTGCACTTGTGTAATGACAATGACAATAAATCTTATCTCATCTCTCATCAGATATTTAGAGTGGAATCCTGCAAATGGTGATACAAGCATCAAATCTGGCACAAATAATCCATAGACATGAACTCTTTTGAAAAAACTGATTGGCCACTTGAATTTTCAATAGGCAGCCAGGTAGGGCACAATTGAAGAATTACACAGGGGCCAAAATTAAAAGATGCTCCAATCATATAGAAAACGACACCACATTATATGTCTGATCATAAGGATTCCAAAAAGGTATAGTTTGGACCAACTGTGACTAAATGTTATGGGTTATGGTGACAAATGTGGTCAGTTTCAGTTTGTACAGGGGTCAAAAGTTAAAGTTGATCCATTACTTTTGCTTCAGCTGTATTTGTGCTGAATTTGATGCTTCTATCACCATTTGAAGGACTGTTTCAGTTATCTGCTGCACTAATAAGCCAACAGAGCATGAACCAGCTGCTGTCTTTTAGCTTAAACATGTGTATATAAGGCAACCTGACCTAAAGGAGAAATGCTGCTTTTAACAACCTGGACCTCATTTCTGGCATAAAATACGGTCATTTACTTACCAATATAAGTTTGGTGTGATTAGAAGTCCATAGTTCAAATGACGTGTTCAGTTCAAATCTGAAGCAAATATTTTTCTTCTTCTACTAAGGTGCAACTTTTTGTGGTACACAGCACTAACTACTGGACAGTCAGTGTGACTCACTAATTTCAAAATGCAGGTCTTTAAACCAGATGTGTGGTGCAATGACATGTTAATCATCTGTGTCCAATCAGATTTCAGGGGAGTCCAGTAGAACCCCGGACTCCGCTCTAGCTCCACCCATGCCAGGAAGTGTTCAACATTTGACATTTCCTGTTTCACTGTGACTGAAAATTTGGCACTTCCTGTTTGAGTGTGAGCTTGCCACTGAGTTCCTGCGAGATTCCATGGGATCTCCTTTGTCAAACCAGGAAGTGTTTGACATTTGAACTTTTCCTGTTTTACTGTGGATTTGAAATTTGGCACTTTCTCTTTAGGACGCCCTGTACCATGAGCAAGCTTTGCGACGCTGCGTGACACTTTGCTCGTATAATGTAAAATATACATTAAATGGGCTTTTCAATGTTAAATTTAAATGGCCACAAAATCTGAAATCTGGATCAGATGCGGATCAAACTTTGTCAGTCGATAAAGGATACCATTCTACATAATGCTGTCAAATATGAAACTTCAGTAAAATTCTTATAAGGGTATATGAAAAATTGTGGGCTCCAGGCTGTTCATAAACAAACAGACAAACAAACAGAGGTGATAAATAACCTCCACCAACTTCATTGGCGGAGGTAAAAATAAATAAATAAATAAAAGCCGACTACTATTTTAAAACACACTTTCTTGTTGACACATTTAAATTTACATTTTACTGAACTGGCTTACAACCTTAAGTTGACTCGTTATGTTAAATGGAAGTAAATAATGGAAACAAGTTATAGTAACTAAGTGGGCTTATCACTTTTTACAGCAGTAACGACAAATCCAATCAAATCAAATCAATTTTATTTATATAGCGCCAAATCACAACAAACAGTTGCCCCAAGGCGCTTTATATTGTAAGGCAAAAGCCATACAATAATTACAGAAAAACCCCAACAGTCAAAATGACCCCCTATGAGCAAGCACTTGACGACAGTGGGAAGGGAAAACTCCCTTTTAACAGGAAGAAACCTCCAGCAGAACCAGGCTCAGGGAGGGGCAGTCTTCTGCTGGGACTGGTTGGGGCTGAGGGGAGAGAATCAGGAAAAAGACATGCTGTGGAAGAGAGCAGAGATCAATCACTAATGATTAAATGCAGAGTGGTGCATACAGAGCAAAAAGAGAAAGAAACACTCATCATGGGAACCCCCCAGCAGTCTAAGTCTATAGCAGCATAACTAAGGGATGGTTCAGGGTCACCTGATCCAGCCCTAACTATAAGCTTTAGCAAAAGCCTAATCTTTAAAGTAGAGAGGGTGTCTGTCTCCCTGATCTGAATTGGGAGCTGGTTCCACAAGAGAGGAGCCTGAAAGCTGAAGGCTCTGCCTCCCATTCTACTCTTACAAACCCTAGGAACTACAAATAAGCCTGCAGTCTGAGAGCGAAGTGCTCTATTGGGGTGATATGGTACTATGAGGTCCCTAAGATAAGATGGGACCTGATTATTCAAAACCTTATAAGTAAGAAGAAGAATTTTAAATACTACTCTGGAATTAACAGGGAGCCAATGAAGAGAAGCCAATATGGCTGAAATATGCTCTCTCCTTTTAGTCCCTGTCAGTACTCTAGCTGCACCATTTTGAATTGGCTGATGTTCAAATGGAGGGATATGAGCTGTATTTTGTAAACAGAAGAGATAAAAAAAAGCCAGAGGTATTGCTTTGTACACAAAAACAGATCTGACATGTACAATTGTAGAAGAAATGACTATTATAGATGATGTCATAGAAATTGTAACAGTGGAAATTGTACAAGAAACATCTAAGAATATTCTAATCAGTTGTGTGTACAGAGCACCAGACTCTTGTGTTGTGAAATTTACGGATAAAATAATAGAATTATTGTTGGGAAGGTGTCGTAGCACGGACCCACAACAGGGGGCGCAAATGAACGGACAATGAGTAAGCCAAAAGGTAACAATCTAATGTTGTGATAATACACAACGAAACGTGCAGTAATCTTCACAGTCAATAAACACCAGGTGACGTGTGGGCAGGCTCGAAGATAGAAGACCCCTGACGAGAGAGAAGCCGCGTCCCACACGGCTTCCACCACCAACGGTCTGAAGAACACCGGAGCCGCCAAGTCCCGAGTCCCCAGGTGGCCTCTGTCTTCGGCTGTCGACCCTGGTACTGCTGGCAGAAAGCAGAGATATGATGTGTGAGTGTGAGTCCGCACACTCAGTAATTCACAGTCCAAACACAGTTAGGAGGGAGCACCTCCACCTCCAAATCACACACACTCGTGCAGCTCCTGGTCAACCACTTATCTGAGATGGGGTGTGAGGCGAAGCTGTCGCTGTCACACCAAACGCCAATCCTCCAGATAAGGCAACACTCCAGGAAAACGGCTGCAATAGAAGTTCAGGTTATTACACACACAGTGTCAGTCAGCAGAGAAATTACCTTGGTACTGGTAGTCGATTTCTCGGCGAGGAGGTGGAGTTGCAGTCCGGCTTTTATGGTGGTGATGATGATGAACGAGTGACAGCTGGTGCAGGGGATGAATGACAGCTGTCACTTCTTCTAGGTCTGGCGCCCTCTCGTGCTTGGAGCCCGCACTCCAAGCAGGGCGCCCTCTGGTGGTGGTGGGCCAGCAGTACCTCCTCTTCAGCGGCCCACACAACAGGACCCCCCCCTCAACGGGCGCCTCCTGGCGTCCGACCAGGCTTGTCCGGATGTCTTGCGTAGAAATCGGCCAGGAGGGCCGGGTCCAGGATGAAGCTCCTCTTCACCCAGGAGCGTTCTTCAGGTCCATACCCCTCCCAGTCCACCAGATATTGGAAACCCCGGCCCTTACGACGGACGTCCAGGAGCCTGCGGACTGTCTAGGCAGGCTCCCCGTCAATGAGCCGGGCAGGAGGCGGCGTAGGTCCCGGAGTACAGAGGGGCGAGGTGTGGTGTGGTGTGGCTTGAGACGGGAAACATGAAAGACAGGGTGAATCCGCAGTGAAGCCCGGAGTTGAAGCTTCACTGCGGCCGGGTTGATGATCTTGAGGATCTTAAAGGGTCCAATGAATCTGTCTTTCAACTTAGGGGAGTCGACACACAAAGGGATGTCCTTGGTCGAGAGCCACACCTCCTGCCCGGGCTGGTATGTGGGGGCCGGGGAACGCCGGCGGTCCGCATGGGCCTTGGCCCTCGTCCGGGCCTTTAACAGGGCAGAGCGGGCGGCCCGCCACACCCGGCGGCACCTCCTGAGGTGGGCCTGGACTGAGGGCACACCGACCTCTCCCTCCACCAGCGGGAACAATGTGGGCTGGTACCCCAAACATGCCTCAAAAGGGGAGAGGCCGGTAGCAGACGAAACTTGGCTGTTGTGGGCATACTCGATCCAGGCCAGATGGTGACTCCAGGCTGCCGGATGCGCGGAGGTGACACATCGAAGGGCCTGCTCCAACTCCTGGTTGGCCCGCTCTGCCTAGCCGTTTGTCTGGGGGTGGTACCCAGACGAGAGACTCACGGTGGCCCCCAGCTCCTTGCAGAAACTCTTCCACACCTGTGAAGAGAACTGGGGACCACGATCTGAAACGATGTCCGATGGTATCCCATGCAGCCGCATGACGTGGTGGACCAGGAGGTCTGCCGTCTCCTGGGCCGTCGGGAGCTTCGGGAGGGCCACGAAGTGGGCCGCCTTGGAGAACCGGTCCACTATCGTGAGAATCACGGTGTTGCCCTGGGACGGAGGGAGGCCCGTGATGAAATCCAGACCGATGTGAGACCAGGGGCGATGAGGCACTGGCAGGGGTTGGAGGAGTCCCGTCGTCCTCCGATGGTCTGCCTTGCCCCTGGCACAGATGGTACAGGCCTGGACGTAGTCCCGGACGTCGGTTTCCAGGGACGCCCACCAGAAGCGCTGCTGGACTACTGCCACGGTCCTACACACTCCGGGATGACAGGAGAGCTTGGACCCGTGACAGAAGTCCAATACGGCAGCTCTTGCTTCTGGTGGGACGTACAGTCTATTCTTGGGGCCAGTCCCCGGGTCCGGGCTCCTTGTCAGGGCCTCCCGGACGGTCTTCTCCACGTCCCAGGTGAGGGTGGCCACGACAGTGGACTCGGGGATGATGGTCTCGGTGGGGTTCGACAGCCCCGCTTTGGCTTCTTCTTCGTGCACCCGGGACAATGCATCTGATTTTTGGTTCTTGGTCCCGGGGCGATACGTGATCTGGAAGTCAAAGCGCCCGAAGAACAGAGACCAGCGGGCTTGCCTGGGGTTCAGCCGCTTGGCGGTCCGGATGTACTCCAGGTTCCGATGGTCCGTGAAAACCGTGAAGGGCAACGATGCCCCCTCCAGCAGGTGTCTCCACTCTTCAAGAGCCTCCTTCACCGCAAGAAGTTCCCAATTGCCGACGTCATAGTTCCGTTCAGCTGGGGTCAACCTGCGGGAATAAAAGGCACAAGGATGGAGAACTTTATCAGCCTCCACGCTCTGGGACAGCACGGCTCCTATCCCTGAGTCAGAGGCGTCCACTTCTACTATGTACTGGCGATCAGGATCAGGCTGCACCAGAACTGGTGCAGTCGAGAACCGGCGTTTCAACTCCTGGAACGCGGCTTCGCACCGATCCGACCAGGCGAAGGGGACCTTGGTGGAGGTCAGGGCAGTCAGAGGGCTAACTACCTGACTGTAACCTTTAATGAACCTCCTGTAGAAATTTGCAAAGCCGAGGAACTGCTGTAGTTTCCTGCGGCTTGTTGGTTGGGGCCAATCTCTCACCGCCGCAACCTTAGCCGGATCAGGGGCGACGGAGTTGGAGGAGATGATGAACCCCAGGAAGGACAAAGAAGTGCGGTGGAACTCGCACTTCTCGCCCTTCACAAACAGCCGGTTCTCCAACAACCGCTGTAGGACCTGACGTACATGCTGGACATGGGTCTCAGGGTCCGGGGAAAAGATGAGTATATCGTCCAGATATACGAAGACGAACCGATGCAGGAAGTCCCGCAAGACGTCATTTACCAAAGCTTGGAACGTCGCGGGGGCGTTAGTGAGGCCGAACGGCATGACCAGGTACTCAAAATGACCTAACGGGGTGTTGAATGCCGTCTTCCATTCGTCTCCCTTCCGGATCTGAACCAGGTGGTACGTGTTTCTAAGATCCAATTTCGTAAAGATTTGGGCTCCATGCAGGGGCGTGAACACTGAATCCAACAGAGGTAACGGGTATCGGTTGCGAACCGTGATCTCGTTCAGCCCTCTGTAATCAATGCATGGACGGAGTCCGCCGTCTTTTTTACCCACAAAAAAGAAACCAGCACCCATCGGGGAGGTGGAGTTCCGGATCAGCCCGGCAGCTAAGGAGTCCCGGATGTAGGTCTCCATTGATTCGCGTTCCGGACGTGAGAGGTTGTACAACCTACTGGACGGGTACTCAGCGCCCGGGACCAAATCGATGGCGCAATCATACGGTCGGTGCGGGGGAAGAGTGAGCGCCAGATCTTTGCTGAAAACGTCAGCAAGATCATGGTACTCCTTTGGCACCACCGATAGATTGGGGGGAACTTTGACCTCCTCATTAGCCGTAGTGCCGGGAGGAACCGAGGATCCTAAACACTCCCGGTGGCAGGTTTCGCTCCACTGCGTGACAACCCCGGACAGCCAATCTATCCGGGGATTGTGCTTCACCATCCATGGAAAGCCCAAAATCACTCGGGAGGTAGATGGTGTTACATGGAACACTATCTCCTCCCTGTGATTCCCAGACACAACCAAAGTCACTGGTTGTGTCTGATGTGTGATTAATGGAAGCAGGGTGCCATCTAGTGCTCGCACCTGCAATGGTGCTGGCAGAGCCACCAGGGGGAGCCCTACTTCCTTTGCCCATCTGCTGTCCAGCAAATTCCCTTCCGACCCCGTGTCTACCAGTGCTGGGGCGTGAAGGGTTAAATCCCCACAAAGGATTGTTACTGGGATTCGTGCAGATTTGCGGGGTTTTCCCGCATGTGTGTTATGGCCCACCCTTAGCCCAGTTTCTAAGGACGGGCATTGTAGTTTCACCGTTTAGGGCAGTCCTTCTGCATGTGCTCACAAGAGCCGCAGACAAAACACTCCCCGCGGGCCAGCCTCCTTTGTCTGACATTTGTTTTCACTTTGGCCCTGCTCGTGTCCATAGCCTCCTCAGCAAGGGGAGCTGTAGCCACACGGAGCTCTCTGGCAGTGAAGCGTGGGGACGACGTCACCTTGTCGGAACCGGAAGGGGGAGGGACGGCTCGTGCCCGGTCATGCCCCCCGGCCTGCTCCCGACGATGCTCGTTTAAACGGTTGTCTAAGCGTATAACTAAATCGACAAGCCCGTCAAAATCCCGCGGTTCCTCCTTAGCCAGTAGGTGCTCCTTAAGGACCGGGGACAGTCCATTTACAAAGGCGGCGCGGAGCGCAACGTTATTCCAGCCGGACCTCGCTGCCGCGATGCGGAAGTCGACTGCATACTCGGCTGCGCTACGGCGCCCCTGTCTCATAGACAGCAGCACGTTCGAAGCGGTCTCGCCTCTGTTGGGATGATCAAACACTTGTTTGAACTCCCGTACAAACCCAGTATAAGACGTTAGGAGCCGTGAATTCTGCTCCCAAAGCGCCGTAGCCCAGGCGCGTGCCTCTCCTTGAAGCAGATTTATAACATAAGCTACCCGGCTAGCGTCTGATGCGTACATGACAGGGCGCTGTGAAAAGACGAGCGAACACTGCATGAGGAAGTCTGCGCACGTCTCAACACAGCCCCCGTACGGTTCCGGAGGGCTTATGTATGCTTCAGGGGACGGTGGGGGGGTTCGTTGATCGACCAGTGGAACGTCTGATACAGGCCCAGGACCAGCCAGAGGAGTGGCTGCAGCAGCGCCCTGATCGCGCGCTTCCACCCTGGCGGTGAGAGCCTCCACCCTCCAATTAAGGAGGACATTCTGCTCGGTCACTAAATCTAACCGAGCCGTTAAGGCGGTTAAGATCTGCTGCAGCTCACTCAACACGCCTCCCGCTGACGCCTGCGCTCCTGGCTCTTCCATTGGCTGTTCAAGCTCGGGTTGACGCCCCTCGGAATCCATGACGATGGCCGAGAAATCCTGTTGGGAAGGTGTCGTAGCACGGACCCACAACAGGGGGCGCAAATGAACGGACAATGAGTAAGCCAAAAGGTAACAATTTAATGTTGTGATAATACACAACGAAACGTGCAGTAATCTTCACAGTCAATAAACACCAGGTGACGTGTGGGCAGGCTCGAAGATAGAAGACCCCTGACGAAAGAGAAGCCGCGTCCCACACGGCTTCCACCACCAACGGTCTGAAGAACACCGGAGCCGCCAAGTCCCGAGTCCCCAGCTGACCTCTGTCTTTGGCTGTCGACCCTGGTACTGCTGGCAGAAAGCAGAGATATGATGTGTGAGTGTGAGTCCGCACACTCAGTAATTCACAGTCCAAACACAGTTAGGAGGGAGAACCTCCACCTCCAAATCACACACACTCGTGCAGCTCCTGGTCAACCACTTATCTGAGATGGGGTGTGAGGCGAAGCCGTCGCTGTCACACCAAACGCCAATCCTCCAGATAAGGCAACACTCCAGGAAAACGGCTGCAATAGAAGTTCAGGTTATTACACACACAGTGTCAGTCAGCAGAGAAATTACCTTGGTACTGGTAGTCGATTTCTCGGCGAGGAGGTGGAGTTGCAGTCCGGCTTTTATGGTGGTGATGATGATGAACGAGTGACAGCTGGTGCAGGGGATGAATGACAGCTGTCACTTCTTCTAGGTCTGGCGCCCTCTCGTGCTTGGAGCCCGCACTCCAAGCAGGGCGCCCTCTGGTGGTGGTGGGCCAGCAGTACCTCCTCTTCAGCGGCCCACACAACAATTATTCCATCAAATCAAAAACAAAACGCTTTTTATGTGTGGAGACTTTAACATTAATATAGAAAGCTCCAGTTGCCAAAGAACAAGTGATTTTGTGAATTCAATGTATAGTTTGGGTTTATTCCCCTTGATAACAAAACCAACCAGAATTACATCGCAAAGTGCAACTGTAATTGACAATATATTCACAGATAGAACAGATGAAATTATTAAGAATGGGATCTTGATGACAGATCTTAGTGATCATTTACCAGTTTTTTCAATATTTAAATACAAAAATTGGTACAAGAAAAAAACTGTTGTAAATTTTAAAAGAGATAAGTCAGTAAAAGCCTTAGAGGCATTAAATTATGACCTTAAAAATCAAAATTGGGAAGAAGTTTATGTCGGCGACGTTAACATAGCATATAATTCATTTATGAAAATACTGATGAAATCATATAATAAAAACTGTAAATTAATAAAAATTAGTAAGAAAAGAGTAAATAAACCATGGCTGACTAAGAGAATAAAATGCTTGTGTAAAGAAAAACTATTTATATGGGTGCTTTTTAAAAATGCAAACAAAGGAAACAGAACACAGATACAAAAAAATATAAAAATAAACTATCGACAATAATTAGGAAACAAACAAAAGATTATTATAGTGAACAATTAAATAAGAGTAAAGATAATATAAAGGCAACATGGGGAATTATAAATAGTGTGATAAAAGTGATGGAGCGAAAGCAACTTTTCCAAATTACTTGTATTTTGTTAAGGAAAATAAAGAGATATATGACATAAAAGAAGTTGCAAATGAGTTTAATGATTATTTTTCAAATGTGGGATCAAGTCTGGTGGGAAATAAACTAATAGTAGAAGATAAATTAAATACACTTGTAAATACGGTCAATAGTATTTGCCTCGAAATTGTGGACAAAGATGAAATAAGAAATATTGTAAAAAACTGTAAGCAAAAGATCAACTGACTATGAAGATTTAGACATGATGACTGTAAAAAGTATAATAGAAACTGTTATTGAACCATTCACTTACATTTGTAATCTGTCTCTGTCAAGAGGAATTTTCCCAGACAAAATGAAAATTGCCAAGGTAGTCCCATTATATAAAAATGGAGACAACCATAATTTTTCAAATTACAGGCCCGTGTCATTGCTTCCACAGTTTTCTAAAATTATGGAAAATGTTTTGTGACAAGGTTGGACAAATTCATTGAGAAACATCATATTTTAAATAATGCTCAGTATGGATTCAGAACAAAACATTCGACCGCTATGGCAATTATGGAATTAACAGAGAAAATATCAACAACAACAGATAATAAGGATTATTTTGTAAGTATTTTTATCGAACTGAAAAAAGCTTTTGATGTTATCGACCACTCAAGATTGCTTCACAAGTTACAACAATATGTAATTAGAGGTATTGCACATCAGTGGGTAAAAAGCTACTTAGAAAATAGAAAACAGTTTGTCACATAAATAATACTAAATCCGAATTGTGTAACATTATTTATGGAGTACCACAAGGGTCGGTACTTGGACCCAAACTGTTTATTTTGTATATCAATGACTTTGTGAATGTATCTAAAGTACTTGGCAGCATATTATTTGCTGATGATACAACATTATTTTACTGTGGATCAGATATACAGGAAGTAGTACAAGTGATAAATACAGAGTTGGAAAAAGTTAAACATTGGTTTGATATAAACAGATTGTCACTACATCTTAATAAGACAAATTTCATATTGTTTAATGACAGAGTGGAAAAAAAATGATGTGTCATTAGAAATAGATGGAATGGACATACAAAGGGTAAAAGAAACAAAATTTCTAGGAGTCATGATTGATGAAGATCTTACATGGAAGTCACACATAAATTACACAAAAGGGAAAACAGCGAAAGCCATGGCTGTTTTGCATAAAGTAAAATTTTCATTGAATAGTTATGGTTTATTAACATTGTACAATTCACTGATTGTTATTTATTCTGCAAAAAAGAGCTTTAAAAATGATTAGCAATAGTCATTTTAGAGATCCATCTAATCCATTATTCATTAAGTATAAGGTACTTAAATTTCATGATTTAGTTGATTTGAAAATATTGCAAACAATGTACCAAGTTAATAAAAATACCTTACCAATAAACATTCAAAATATGTTTGAAAAAAGAGTAAGTAGTTATAATTTGAAAGGAATAGAAGTCTTTAAAAAAACAAGATTCCGAACCAAAGTAAAGGTACGGAGAATTGCAGCGAATGGTGTAAAATTATGGAACAACCTCAACAAAGAAATCAAAGAATCAAGGTTGCTTAAATTATTTAAAAAAACGTATTAAACTAGATGTATTAAGTATGAAACTATGAAATAAGTCAGTGGGTTGTGACAAAGTCTAAAATGTAATCTGTTAATAATGTCTAAAATGTTTTAAGTCTAAAATGTAACCTGTTAAAAATGTAATCTTTTAAATAATGGCTAAAATTATGAAATAAGTCAGTGGTATGTGACAAAGTCAAAAAATGTAATCTGTTAAATAATGTTGAATAATGATGCTTAAAATTGAAAGATTGTATTGTTCTTCTCTCTGCTCCTTTTCATTCAGTGTCTTGTAATGTACTCATTTCTGATTTTCTGATTTTCTTTTAAATGAATGAAATAAATATTGAAAAAAAAAATTAACTGAAGGCTTTTCAGGGAACTTTTAGGACAACCTGATAATAATGAATTACAATAGTCCAGCCTAGAAGAAATAAACGCATGAATTAGCATTTCAGCATCACTCTGAGACAAGGCCTTTCTAATTTTAGAGATATTGCGCAAATGCAAAAAAGCAGTCCTACATATTTGCTTAATATGCGCATTGAATGACATATCCTGATCAAAAATGACTCCAAGATTTCTCACAGTATTACTGGAGGTCAGGGTAATGCCATCCAGAGTAAGGATCTGGTTAGACACCATGTTTCTAAGATTTGTGGGTACAATAACTTCAGTTTTATCTGAATTTAAAAGCAGGAAATTAGAGGTCATCCATGTCTGTATGTCTGAAAGACATTCCTGCAGTTTAACTAATTGATGTGTGTCCTCTGGCTTCATGGATAGATAAAGCTGGGTATCATCTGCATAACAATGAAAATTTAAGCAATGCTTTCTAATAATACTGCCTAAGGGAAGTATGTATAA
Source organism: Thalassophryne amazonica (assembly GCF_902500255.1). Lineage (NCBI taxonomy): Eukaryota > Metazoa > Chordata > Actinopteri > Batrachoidiformes > Batrachoididae > Thalassophryne > Thalassophryne amazonica. The sequence continues at coordinate 56,738,917 of NC_047117.1, forward strand.
AGTGAATAAAATCGGTCCTAGCACAAAACCTTGTGGAACTCCATAATTAACCTTAGTCCGTGAAGAAGACTCCCATTTACATGAACAAATTGTAATCTATTAGATAAATATGATTCAAACCACTGCAGTGCAGTGCCTTTAATACCTATGGCATGCTCTAATCTCTGTAATAAAATTTTATGGTCAACAGTATCAAAAGCAGCACTGAGGTCTAACAGGACGAGCACAGAGATGAGTCCACTGTCTGAGGCCATAAGAAGATCATTTGTAACCTTCACTAATGCTGTTTCTGTACTATGATGAATTCTGAAACCTGACTAAAACTCTTCAAATAGACCATTCCTCTGCAGATGATCAGTTAGCTGTTTTACAACTACCCTTTCAAGAATTTTTGAGAAAAAAGGAAGGTTGGAGATTGGCCTATAATTAGCTAAGATAGCTGGGTCAAGTGATGGCTTTTTAAGTAATGGTTTAATTACTGCCACCTTAAAAGCCTGTGGTACATAGCCAACTAATAAAGATAGATTCATCATATTTAAGATTGAAGCATTAATTAATGGTAGGGCTTCCTTGAGCAGCCTGGTAGGAATGGGGTCTAATAGACATGTTGATGGTTTGGAGGAAGTGACTAATGAAAGTAACTCAGACAGAACAATCAGAGAGAAAGAGTCTAACCAAATACCAGCATTACTGAAAGCATCCGAACATAAAGATATGTCTTTGGAATGGTTATGAATAATTTTTTCCCTAATAGTTAAAATTTTACTTGCAAAGAAAGTCATGAAGTCATTACTAGTTAAAGTTAAAGGAATACTTGGCTCAATAGAGCTCTGACTCTTTGTCAGCATGGCTACAGTGCTGAAAAGAAGCCTTGGGTTGTTCTTACTTTCTTCAATTAGTGATGAATAGTAAGATGTCCTAGCTTTACGGAGGGCTTTTTTGTAGAGCAACAGACTCTTTTTCCAGGCTAAATGAAGATCTTCTAAATTAGTGAGACGCCATTTCCTCTCCAGCTTACGGGTTATCTGCTTTAAGCTGTGAGTTTGTGGGTTATACCACGGAGTCAGGCACTTCTGATTTAAGGCTCTCTTTTTCAGAGGAGCTACAGCATCCAAAGTTGTGCTCAATGAGGATGTAAAGCTATTGACAAGATAATCTATCTCACTCACAGAGTTTAGATAGCTACTCTGCACTGTGTTGGTATATGGCATTGAAGAACATACGACAACAATGAACTTCCTGAGTTCCCACTGGAACATAGTCTGTGCATCCCGTTTATAGGATTACAGAGTCACCTCCAAGTAAGGCAAAGATAATAAAGAGTCTTGTTTGGACTGGAAGGACAACCAGCCTAATTTTATGATGACAGAATGCAGAAGAGGAATGTTTTCTATGTCTGGAATAATCTGACACTAAAATCAAGCAAATAAATCTTGCCGTTTGCATGTGATGGTTTATTTAAAGATGTGCTGCAGCTATGACCACACACCTGCATTTCCATCATGTGGCTTTCCATGAGAAAATCTCTTGTTAAAAGTGAAATCTGACGGAAAATGGCTGATGTCCAGCTCTTGTGATAACCAGAGAAAGAGCACACGATGGTCTCGTATCCACAGAGCCATCCGTTTAGAAATGGTCCGGTGGCTTGTGCCGCGTCGTCGCAGCTCGGAGCGCAGCACAGCGCACCAAGCGTCCTTAAAGGGGTCCTTAAAGCTGTACTAACAGACCTTATTCTCTGTGAAGCCCGTAAAATTTTCACCGAAAGCCAGATAAATTTTTCGAATGGTTTCCAGGTGCCAGTCTCTAACAGCTTCTGAAAAAATTCTGATGCTAAAAAAGTCCTTTTCATTCCGCCATTTCCAGACAATGAAAATCTGACGAGGGGGTGGGACCACTCCTTCCCAAGGCGTGCTCACAGGCGAATGACGTCACCAACAGGCGTGGAAAAACTCACGCATGCGCACGAGGGTTCAAACATGTCTGACGTAAAAACATATGAATGAAATCCATATAGTTTTTGAAAAAAATAAAAAGGACCATTACTTTATTGACAGACCTCGTATAGGTCAGTATATTACATATGGTTTATTAAAGCTAACCAATGCCAAATCAGTTTATCTGCATATATGGTAATTAGTGTGTTGCCCATAGGGATCCACAGGTTCTAGATTGGGTAGTGTTTATAAAATAGGTATCTGACATTTTTCAAAGGTGGTAATAAATTATTAAGTTTCTATAATGAGTTGGAATGGTGTGTGAGTCCAGAATGTTTTTAGAACCAGACATCAACAGTTTTTAGAGAAAGAACTCAACCCTTTTTTTCCCTGTTAAAGCTAGGGTAGGTAACTCTGTTCAGAAACAGTTTTTGTTATACTGGGTGAAATGGTGCATCTATCCTAACAGTAGTCAATACATTATATATTCAGAAAAAGGAAAAAAAACAGACATCTGTAGCAGCTGTAGGATCGATAAAACTCCGACCAGTATAAGCCCCGCGGCGCACTCTCAAAAATCAATCAGATGCCTTCATGTCTAATTCTTCCTGCTCGTGTCACCGGGCTCAACGCTCCCCCTCTGTCCTTCCCTCCTCCACGCGTGCACACTCATCTCGTTTCACCGAAGAAGTTCACTTCCGTACAACGGCAGAGGGAATACAGCCAAAAATACCACTTCCACCAGATTGTGCCATGTCGGATTAATCATTTTCTCTGCAAATTGACAGTTGAAAACAGCTGTAATCACTTACTGAATCACACAGGACTGCTCCGGCTTCAGCCGTTCGCACGTGATCTAATCGCCAACACGATGTGCAGCTCGTCAAGTGGAGTAAAGAAGAAGTGAACAGAGAGAGTGGTGACATCAGTGGATAGCATGAGAGCACAGCTCGTCTGAACGATTATAACAAGAGGTTAAATCTATTATAAACATACTTTAACAGCTGCACACAAGAAGGAAAGAACACACAACTGTTTTACCAAGCCATGACAATATAAATATGATAATTACCTTTTTAGATGGCTCAAAATGCTTTCTGCAGCAGTTCGTGAGCAGCCGCGCGCTCATGAACAGCTGAAGCTGGAGCAATCCTCTGTGATTCAGGAAGTGATTACAGCCATTTTCAACGGCCAATTAGAAGAGAAAATTATTAATCTGACACGAAATTATTATTTTATATACACAGCATCCAGCACAGAGCGCGTGGCAGCCGGTAGAACAAAGAATGGCATCCAGCTGTGATCACAGGAGGTTGGATCATCACGACGACGTGCGTGCTATTGCGTAAGTCAAAGGCAGGCTCGTGTCAGGGGCCCTTTAGCCCTTTAGCTCTCCTCTGCCCTGCTGAGTCCCACAGTCAGATGCGCGTTCAAGTTTGTGGGGGCTTGGCTTTGGAGGGAGCACTGACGAGGTAGGGGGAGGGGGTGGAACCTAGAGGAGGTATTACTTTCAAATCTTCCGAGCTCTCTTGCTAGCTCTCCAGGACTACCAACTCTAGCTTTAATTATGTACTTTTTAAAAATTTACTGTCTTAATGCATTTCTAAATTGTTTAGGTTCTTGTTATCATATACACACTATTATTATTATTATTATTATTATTATTATTATTATTATTATTATTATTATTATTATTATTATTACATCTGCCAAGGACATAATAAAATCATCTGCATTTATTTATCTGTCTGGCTGTCTGTTTGCAGGATTACGTCAAAACTATTTCACGGATTCTCACCAAATTTGCACCACAAATAGATATTAGGGCATGGAAGACTCTGCTGAACATGAAGGCGAAGGAACTTGTGGCTGTCCACTTTCACTACTTCAGCGCAATTGATGGTGAGGAGGTGCAGTTGAAGGGCTTTCTTCCTGAAGTTGATGATGATTTCTTTTGTTTTTCCACACAGATGCTGAGAATGACAGCCTCAACACTGCATTTAATCTATTATTAGACTCAATTGGCTTTGCTCAAAATGAAAAGGAGTCCAGCCACCACTTTAATCATATCTTAGATCTTGTTCTGACTTATGGTATGGAAATTGAAGACTTAACAGTATTCCCTGAAAACTCCCTTCTGTCTGATCATTTCTTAATAACATTTACATTTACTCTGATGGACTACCCAGCAGTGGGGAATAAGTTTCATTACACTAGAAGTCTTTCAGAAAGCGCTGTAACTAGGTTTAAGGATATGATTCCTTCTTTATGTTCTCTAATGCCATATACCAACACAGTGCAGAGTAGCTACCTAAACTCTGTAAGTGAGATAGAGTATCTCGTCAATAGTTTTACATCCTCATTGAAGACAACTTTGGATGCTGTATCTCCTCTGAAAAAGAGAGCTTTAAATCAGAAGTGCCTGACTCAGTGGTATAACTCACAAACTCGCAGCTTAAAGCAGATAACCCGTAAATTGGAGAGGAAATGGCGTCTCACTAATTTAGAAGATCTTCACTTAGCCTGGAAAAAGAGTTTGTTGCTCTATAAAAAAGCCCTCCGCAAGGCTAGGACATCTTACTACTCATCACTAATTGAAGAAAATAAGAACAAACCCAGGTTTCGATCTTAAATATGATCAATCTATCTTTATTAGTTGGCTATGTACCACAGGCTTTTAAGGTGGCAGTAATTAAACCATTACTTAAAAAGCCATCACTTGACCCAGCTATCTTAGCTAATTATAGGCCAATATCCAACCTTCCTTTTCTCTCAAAAATTCTTGAAAGGGTAGTTGTAAAACAGCTAACTGATCTGAAGAGTTTCAGTCAGGTTTTAGAATTCATCATAGTACAGAAACAGCATTAGTGAAGGTTACAAATGATCTTCTTATGGCCTCAGACAGTGGACTCATCTCTGTGCTTGTTCTGTTAGACCTCAGTGCTGCTTTTGATACTGTTGACCATAAAATTTTATTACAGAGATTAGAGCATGCCATAGGTATTAAAGGCACTGTGCTGCGGTGGTTTGAATCATATTTATCTAATAGATTACAATTTGTTCATGTAAATGGGGAATCTTCTTCACAGACTAAGGTTAATTATGGAGTTCCGCAAGGTTTTGTGCTAGGACCGATTTTATTCACTTTATACATGTTTCCCTTAGGCAGTATTATTAGACGGCATTGCTTAAATTTTCATTGTTACGCAGATGATACCCAGCTTTATCTATCCATGAAGCCAGAAGACACACACCAATTAGCTAAACTGCAGGATTGTCTTACAGACATAAAGACATGGATGACCTATAATTTCCTGCTTTTAAACTCAGATAAAACTGAAGTTATTGTACTTGGCCCCACAAATCTTAGAAACATGGTGTCTAACCAGATCCTTACTCTGGATGGCATTACCCTGACCTCTAGTAATACTGTGAGAAATCTTGGAGTCATTTTTGATCAGGATATGTCATTCAATGTGCATATTAAACAAATATGTAGGACTGCTTTTTTGCATTTGCGCAATATCTCTAAAATCAGAAAGGTCTTGTCTCAGAGTGATGCTGAAAAACTAATTCATGCATTTATTTCCTCTAGGCTGGACTATTGTAATTCATTATTATCAGGTTGTCCTAAAAGTTCCCTGAAAAGCCTTCAGTTAGTTCAAAATGCTGCAGCTAGAGTACTGACAGGGACTAGAAGGAGAGAGCATATCTCACCCATATTGGCCTCTCTTCATTGGCTTCCTGTTAATTCTAGAATAGAATTTAAAATTCTTCTTCTTACTTATAAGGTTTTGAATAATCAGGTCCCATCTTATCTTAGGGACCTCATAGTACCATATCACCCCAATAGAGCACTTCGCTCTCAGACTGCAGGCTTAATTGTAGTTCCTAGGGTTTGTAAGAGTAGAATGGGAGGCAGAGCCTTCAGCTTTCAGGCTCCTCTCCTGTGGAACCAGCTCCCAATTCAGATCAGGGAGACAGACACCCTCTCTACTTTTAAGATTAAGCTTAAAACTTTCCTTTTTGCTAAAGCTTATAGTTAGGGCTGGATCAGGTGACCCTGAACCATCCCTTAGTTATGCTGCTATAGACTTAGACTGCTGGGGGGGTTCCCATGATGCACTGAGTGTTTCTTTCTCTTTTTGCTCTGTATGCACCACTGTGCATTTAATCATTAGGGATTGATCTCTGCTCCCCTCCACAGCATGTCTTTTTCCTGGTTCTCTCCCTCAGCCCCAACCAGTCCCAGCAGAAGACTGCCCCTCCCTGAGCTTGGTTCTGCTGGAGGTTTCTTCCTGTTAAAAGGGAGTTTTTCCGTCCCACTGTTGCCAAGTGTTTGCTCACAGGGGGTCGTTTTGACCGTTGGGGTTTTTCCATAATTATTGTATGGCCTTGCCTTACAATATAAGGCGCCTTGGGGCAACTGTTTGTTGTGATTTGGCGCTATATAAATAAAATTGATTTGAATTGATTTGATTTCCGATATTGTTTATAGGTATAGTTTTCCTCTCCATAGGCAAGTGTGTTGTTGACCACCACCCTGTACCCAGTCTCCTCCCCACCCTTGATGAGGCCTAGGATGGTCGTGTCATCAGTGTATTTGATGATGACTGTGTTGTCCATTTTGGATACACAGTCATGAGTGTATAGGGCAGGGGTATTCAAGTCATTCCAGAAAGGCCCGAGAGGGTGCAGGTTTTCTTTGCAACCACCCACTCCACCAGGTGATTTCATTGATTAACTGATTCCATCTGCTCAAAGTGACGTTAATGAAAAAACTGCAACCTCTGGGCCCTTTTTGAAAACCCCTGGTATCGGGTCAGGCGTTTGGGGCTGAGGCAGCAGCTCTGAGGTGATCCGGTGCTGATTATGAGCTCAGCAGAAACCTTTCCTCGCAGCCATACAACCTGCGATCTCTCTGTAAGGAAATCCAGAACCCAGTTGCAGGTGGCAGTCAGGACCCCCAGGTCAGACAGTTTTCCAATCAGCTTTTTTGGGAAGATGGTTTTGTTCCGGGTGTTGGAGGGTGTGGTGGAAGGCTATGGGTACCGCATCATCCACTGATCTGTTTGGATGATAGGCAAATTGAAGAGGGTCATCAGTTTCTGGCACTATGCAGTTGAGATGATTGAGCTGATGATTTGAGATGATTGAGATGATGATTTTTCCAGACATGTCATGGTGACTGATGTGAGTGCCACTGTCATTCAGTCATTCAGAGTGGATGCATCTGGATTGTTAGGTAAGGGGATGATGGTGGAGGATTTGAAGATATGTGGGACTGCTGACTGTGCAGCAGAGGCATTGAAGATATCTGTGTACACACCTGTCAGTTATACAATTATAATATGTATATGTCACGGACATGAACAAGTGAAGCTCTTCAGCATCTCTCCATGTCATTTAGGTCCTTCAGACTTTTTTTGAGTAAATGCTTCAGGGGAGCATTAGCATGGCCAAAACCTTTCAGCTTACCCCCGCCTTTTTAAGCATTTTGCTTTTTTGCCTTGCAGCTGACCCCCCTAATTATAGCCCTCTTAACCCCCTGCCACTTTAAGCATTTTTTTTAATGTAGATGTAAATTAATATTCAAAGTTTTCAGCTAGTTGACAGTAGGGCTGTACAATATGGCCAAATTATCGTATCTCAATATTGTCATATCAGTACGATATGACTATGATGACAGTGAAAATTAAACATTCTGAAACAAAACAGTAATAATACCGCACTCATTTTGCACTCATCATACCCGTAAGTGTAGGATGCTGTGCCCTCCAAAAGTATTGTAACACTTGGTATTTCACACATTTTAATTTGTTTATGCCATTTCAGATACAAGAAATACAAAAAATATAAAGAATAAAAATTTCTAAAATTATCTTCCTCAAACTCAAACAAACCTCTATAACTTGATAATACACGTAAATAATAATCAGTTTTATTGCAAGTTTTATTCAGACAAGTCATGGGATGGAAACATGAACATTTCCAAGTCACTGAATATCTCTTGGACTTTATTTACTTCAATTATGAAGAAATACAAAGGTTTATTTCACCAAAACATCAAATCTAGGCTTTCATCTCAAATGTACTTTCTGTCAAATTGTAGCTGAACTATCAGGTCTTCTTTTTAAGAAAATCCTGCTCTACACCACTTCATCAGGAAGCTGAATTTTATATTTTTAATTAATTTATATCAAGTTGTAGAGATTTGCTTTCAGTTTGAGTTTAAGGAAGATAACTTTAGATTTATTTATCTAAAGTTGTCACTTGTGTCACTCAGACAACAAAATTATGAGGTTATTTAATCAACAGGTGCCTGCTCATTTAAAAATCACTGGAAAAACTTGTCTATATATAAGGCAACCTGAATTAAAGGAGAAATGTCGCTTTTAACAACCGGGAGTTCATTTCTGGCATAAAATACGGTCGTTTACAACCCCTGGCAAAAATTATGGAATCACCGGCCTCGGAGGATGTTCATTCAGTTGTTTAATTTAGTAGAAAAAAGCAGATCACAGACATGACACAAAACTAAAGTCATTTCAAATGGCAACTTTCTGGCTTTAAGAAACACTATAAGAAATCAAGAAAAAAAGATTGTGGCAGTCAGTAACGGTTACTTTTTTAGACCAAGCAGAGGAAAAAAATATGGAATCACTCAATTCTGAGGAATAAATTATGGAATCACCCTGTAAATTTTCATCCCCAAAATTAACACCTGCATCAAATCAGATCTGCTCATTGACACTGACCCTATGTGTCTTTTTGCAAGGAATGTTTTTGCAGTTTTTGCTGTATGGCAAGATGCATTATCATCTTGAAAAATGATTTCATCATCCCCAAACATCCTTTCAATTGTCCAAAATATCAACATAAACTTGTGCATTTATTGATGATGTAATGACAGCCATCTCCCCAGTGCCTTTACCTGACATGCAGCCCATATCATCAATGACTGTGGAAATTTACATGTTCTCTTCAGGCAGTCAAACCAAACAAAAGTTCCAGCATCATCACCTTGCCCAATGCAGATTCGAGATTCATCACTGAATATGACTTTCATCCAGTCATCCACAGTCCACAATTGCTTTTCCTTAGCCCATTGTAACCTTGTTTTTTTCTGTTTAGGTGTTAATGATGCCTTTCGTTTAGCTTTTCTGTATGGAAATCCCATTTCCTTTAGGCGGTTTCTTACAGTTCGGTCACAGACGTTGACTCCAGTTTCCCCCCATTCGTTCCTCATTTGTTTTGTTGTACATTTTTCGATTTTTGAGACATATTGCTTTACGTTTTCTGTCTTCCTTTGTCTACCAGTATGTTTGCCTTTAACAACCTTCCCATGTTGTTTGTATTTGGTCCAGAGTTTATCAATCAATCAATCAATCAACTTTTTTTTTATATAGCGCCAAATCACAACAAACAGTTGCCCCAAGGCGCTTTATATTGTAAGGCAAGGCCATACAACAATCATGAAAAACCCCAACGGTCAAAACGACCCCCTGTGAGCAAGCACTTGGCAACAGTGGGAAGGAAAAACTCCCTCTTAACAGGAAGAAACCTCCAGCAGAACCAGGCTCAGGGAGGGGCAGTCTTCTGCTGAGACTGGTTGGGGCTGAGGGAAAGAACCAGGAAAAAGACATGCTGTGGAGGGGGGCAGAGATCGATCACTAATGATTAAATGCGGAGTGATGCATACAGAGCAAAAGAGAAAGAAACAGTGCATCATGGGAACCCCCCCACAGTCTACGTCTAAAGCAGCATAACCAAGGGATAGTCCAGGGTCACCCGATCCAGCCCTAACTATAAGCCTTAGCGAAAAGGAAAGTTTTAAGCCTAATCTTAAAAGTAGAGAGGGTATCTGTCTCCCTGATCTGAATTGGGAGCTGGTTCCACAGGAGAGGAGCCTGAAAGCTGAAGGCTCTGCCTCCCATTCTACTCTTACAAACCCTAGGAACTACAAGTAAGCCTGCAGTCTGAGAGCGAAGCACTCTATTAGGGTGATATGGTACTATGGTAATTACTGCCACCTTAAAAGCCTGTGGTACATAGCCAACTAACAAAGATAAGTTGATCATATTTAAGATTGAAGCATTAAATAATGGTAGGACTTCCTTGAGCAGCCTGGCAGGAATGGGGTCTAATAAACATGTTGATGGTTTGGATGAAGTAACTAATGAAAATAACTCAGACAGAACAATCGGAGAGAAACAGTCTAACCAAATACCGGCATCACTGAAAGCAGCCAAAGATAACGATACATCTTTGGGATGGTTATGAGTAATTTTTTCTCTAATAGTCAAAATTTTGTTAGCAAAAAAAGTCATGAAGTCATTACTAGTTAAAGTTAATGGAATACTCAGCTCAATAGAGCTCTGACTCTTTGTCAGCCTGGCTACAGTGCTGAAAAGAAACCTGGGGTTGTTGTTATTTTCTTCAATTAGTGATGAGTAGAAAGATGTCCTAGCTTTACGGAGGGCTTTTTTATAGAGCAACAAACTCTTTTTCCAGGCTAAGTGAAGATCTTCTAAATTAGTGAGACGCCATTTCCTCTCCAACTTACGGGTTATCTGCTTTAAGCTACGAGTTTGTGAGTTATACCACGGAGTCAGACACTTCTGATTTAAAGCTCTCTTTTTCAGAGGAGCTACAGCATCCAAAGTTGTCTTCAATGAGGATGTAAAACTATTGACGAGATACTCTAACTCCCTTACAGAGTTTAGGTAGCTACTCTGCTCTGTGTTGGTATATGACAATAGAGAACATAAAGAAGGAATCATATCCTTAAACCTAGTTACAGCGCTTTCTGAAAGACTTCTAGTGTAATGAAACTTATTCCCCACTGCAGGGTAGTCCATCAGGGTAAATGTAAATGTTATTAAAAAATGATCAGACAGAAGGGAGTTTTCAGGGAATACTGTTAAGTCTTCTATTTCCATACCATAAGTCAAAACAAGATCTAAGATATGATTAAAGTGGTGGGTGGACTCATTTACTTTTTGAGCAAAGCCAATAGAGTCTAATAATAGATTAAATGCAGTGTTGAGGCTGTCATTCTCAGCATCTGTGTGGATGTTAAAATCGCCCACTATAAGTATCTTATCTGAGCTAAGCACTAAGTCAGACAGAAGGTCTGAAAATTCACAGAGAAACTCACAGTAACGACCAGGTGGACGATAGATAATAACAAATAAAACTGGTTTTTGGGACTTCCAATTTGGATGGAAAAGACTAAGAGACAAGCTTTCAAATGAATTAAAGCTCTGTCTAGGTTTTTGATTAATTAATAAGCTGGAATGGAAGATTGCTGCTAATCCTCCGCCCCGGCCCGTACTACGAGCATTCTGACAGTTAGTGTGACTCGGGGGTGTTGACTCATTTAAACTAACATATTCATCCTGCTGTAACCAGGTTTCTGTTAGGCAGAATAAATCAATACGTTGATCAATTATTATATCATTTACCAACAGGGACTTAGAAGAGAGAGACCTAATGTTTAATAGACCACATTTAACTGTTTTAGTCTGTGGTGCAGTTGAAGGTGCTATATTATTTTTTCTTTTTGAATTTTTTTGCTTAAATAGATTTTTGCTGGTTATTGGTGGTCTGGAAGCAGGCACCGTCTCTACGGGGATGGGGTAATGAGGGGATGGCAGGGGGAGAGAAGCTGCAGAGAGGTGTATAAGACCACAGCTCTGCCTCCTGGTCCCAACGCTAGACAGTCACAGTTTGGAGGATCCAAGAAAATTGGCCAGATTTCTAGAAATGAGAGCTGCTCCATCTAAAGTGGGATGGATGCCGTCTCTCCTAACAAGACCAGGTTTTCCCCAGAAGCTTTGCCAATTATCAATGAAGCCCACCTCATTTTTTGGACACCACTCAGACAGCCAGCAATTCAAGGAGAACATGCGGCTAAACATGTCACTCCCGGTCTGATTGGGGAGGGGCCCAGAGAAAACAACAGAGTCCGACATTGTTTTTGCAAAGTTACACACCGATTTAATGTTAATTTTAGTGACCTCCGATTGGCGTAACCGAGTGTCATTACTGCCGACGTGAATTACAATCTTACCAAATTTACGCTTAGCCTTAGCCAGCAATTTCAAATTTCCTTCAATGTCGCCTTCTCTGGCCCCCGGAAGACAATTGACAATGGTTGCTGGTGTCGCTAACTTCACATTTCTCAAAACAGAGTCGCCAATAACCAGAGTTTGATCCTCGGCGAGTGTATCGTCGAGTGGGGAAAAACGGTTAGAGATGTGCACGGGTTGACGGTGTACACGGGGCTTCTGTTTAGGGCTACTCTTCCTCCTCACAGTCACCCAGTCAGCCTGCTTTCCCGACTGCCCGGGATCCGCCAGGGGGGAACTAACGGTGGCTAAGCCACCTTGGTCCGCACCGACTACAGGGGCCTGGTTAGCTGTAGAATTTTCCACGGTGCGGAGCCGAGTCTCCAATTCGCCCAGCCTGGCCTCCAAAGCTACGAATAAGCTGCACTTATTACAAGTACCGTTACTGCTAAAGGAGGCCGAGGAACAGCTAAACATTTCACAACCAGAGCAGAAAAGTGCGGGAGAGACAGGAGAAGCCGCCATGCTAAATCGGCTAAAAGCTAGTAGCTACGCAACCTAGTGGATTCCTAAAAACACGCAAAGTGAATAATGTGTAAATAATTTAGAGGTGATTCAGCAGAAGGAGTGCTTTAGTTAAGGCACCAGACAGGCCATGAAGCAGCACAAGTAACGCACGGCAACAGCGAACGCACGACAACGGTGCAAAAATAAAATAAAAATCCACTAGACAGGCTGTGGAGCAGCACAGGTAACGCACGACAACAGTGGTAGAAAATAAAATAAAAATCCACTAGACAGGCTGCGGAGCAGCACAGGTAACGCACGACAACGGTGGTAAAAAAAAATAAATAAATAAAATAAAAATCCACTAGACAGGCCGTGGAACAGCACAGGTAACGCACGACAACGGTGGTAAAAAATAAAATAAAAATCCACTAGACAGGCTGTGGAGCAGCACAGGTAACGCACGACAACGGCGGCAAAAAATAAAATAAAAATCCACTAGACAGGCTGTGGAGCAGCACAGGTAACGCACGACAACGGCGGCAAAAAATAAAATAAAAATCCACTAGACAGGCTGCGGAGCAGCACAGGTAACGCACGACAACGGCGGCAAAAAATAAAATAAAAATCCACTGGACAGGCTGCGGAGCAGCACAGGCAACGCACGACAACGGTGGCAAAAAACAAAATAAAAATCCACTGGACAGGCTGTGGAGCAGCACAGGTAACGCACAACAACAGTGGTAAAAAATAAAATAAAAATCCACTGGACAGGCTGTGGAGCAGCACAGGTAACGCACGACAACAGTGCTAAAAAATAAAATAAAAATCCACTGGGCAGGCTGTGGAGCAGCACAGGTAACACACGACAACAGTGCTAAAATAAAATAAAAATCCACTAGGCAGGCTGTGGAGCAGCACAGGTAACACACGACAACAGTGCTAAAAAATAAAATAAAAATCCACTGGACAGGCTGTGGAGCAGCACAGGTAACACACGACAACAGTGCTAAAAAATAAAATAAAAATCCACTGAACAGGCTGTGGAGCAGCACAGGTAACACACGACAACAGTGCTAAAAAATAAAATAAAAATCCACTGAACAGGCTGTGGAGCAGCACAGGTAACGCACGACAACAGTGCTAAAAAATAAAAAAAAAATCCACTGAACAGGCTGTGGAGCAGCACAGGTAACGCACGACAACAGTGCTAAAAAATAAAATAAAAATCCACTGGGCAGGCTGTGGAGCAGCACAGGTAACACACGACAACAGTGCTAAAAAATAAAATAAAAATCCACTGGACAGGCTGTGGAGCAGCACAGGTAACACACGACAACAGTGCTAAAATAAAATAAAAATCCACTGGGCAGGCTGTGGAGCAGCACAGGTAACACACGACAACAGTGCTAAAAAATAAAATAAAAATCCACTGGACAGGCTGTGGAGCAGCACAGGTAACACACGACAACAGTGCTAAAATAAAATAAAAATCCACTAGGCAGGCTGTGGAGCAGCACGACAACAGTGCTAAAAAATAAAATAAAAATAAAAACGAAAGCGTTAGCAAGCTAGTTAGCTTGCCAACGCTGATGAAAGTTAGCTGATAAAAGTGCTCCGTCGCGATGTTTCGACCGTTAGAGGTCTTCTTTAGGCGTTGGAGCACGGTGAAAAAGTAAAAAAAAAAAAGTAAAAAAAAGTAAAAAAGTCTTGAAAAAGACTGTTAATTCAAAGAACTCAAACAGCTCAGTTCAAACAGCTAACAGATACAGCAGAACACCGCTGTGCTCCGGAACAGGAAGACGACGATCTCCAAGTTTAGTTTAGACACAGCTGACTGTGAACAACCAACATCTTTTGCAACATTGCGTGATGATTTACTCTCTTTTAAGAGTTTGATAATCCTCTCCTTTGTTTCAATTGACATCTCTCGTGTTGGAGCCATGATTCATGTCAGTCCACTTGGTGCAACAGCTCTCCAAGGTGTGTTCACTCCTTTTTAGATGCAGACTAACGAGCAGATCTGATATGATGCAGGTGTTAGTTTTGGGGATGAAAATTTACAGGGTGATTCCATAATTCTTTCCTCAGAATTGAGTGATTCCATATTTTTTTCCTCTACTTGGTCTAAAAAAGTAACCGTTATTGACTGCCACAATCTTTTTTTCTTGATTTCTTATAGTGTTTCTTAAAGCCAGAAAGTTGCCATTTGAAATGACTTTAGTTTGTGTCATGTCTGTGATCTGCTTTTTTTCTACAAAATTAAACAACTGAATGAACATCCTCCAAGGCCGGTGATTCCATAATTTTTGCCAGGGGTTGTACTCACCAGTATGACGTTGGTGTCATTATTAGTCAACGGTTCAAGCGAGGTGTTCAGTTTAAATCTGAGGCAAACATTCTTCTTCTACTAAAGTGGATTAGAACTTTTTGTGGTACACAACACCAACTACTGTACAGGAGGAACCTAGCAGTCAATATGTCACTGACATCAAAATGCAGCACTTTTCAACCATGTTAATCATCTGTGTCCAATCAGATTTCAGGGGAGTCCAGTGCAACTCTGCTCATGGCCTCCGCTCTGGCTCCACCCATGCCAGGAAGTGTTCAACATTTGACGTTTCGTGTTTCACTATGGACTCAAAATTTGGCACTTCCTGTTTGAGTGTGAGCTTGCCACTGAGTTCCCGTGAGATTCCATGAGATCTTGTCTGTTAATCCAGGATGTATCGATCCTTGAAGTGTTTGACATTTGACATTTCCTGTTTCACTGTGGACTTCAAATTTGGCACTTCCTGTTTGGGACTCCCTGTACCATGAGCGAGCTTCATGCCACTGCATGTTACTTAGCTCATCGCTTAGCTCATTGACAAGCTACGCTTAGCTCTTCGCTTAGCTCGTATCAACGTTCCATTTTGGTGGCGATAATACTTGACCCAGAATACATAAGCATACCAAACGGCAAATGCCAGCTCTCCCCAGTGTTACCTTCCTCCAGACTCTGGTTCTGAACCATAGTAGAGAGACCTCTGGTTTATATGCTTAATCCGTGGCTCGTTGCAGCTGGTAACTGGCTTATCGGTCCGGTTAACTCTGATGTGGGGAGGCCGACAGACTTGCATATGCACGACGCAGCTTCTCACTTGAAACTGGACTTTATTTCCAAACTTCAGCAACACAGACACTCCACAGCTTCAGGCTGATAAATAGCTGTAAACTTTTGGGGTAAGTGAACACTCGAAAAACTGACCGCTGCAGGCTGGACATGCACATGCATCTCCGACGCTGAAAAACACCTGCTGTTCCGGTCCGCTCATAACACACAGATCAAAGGAAAACCGACCCCACACAATGCTTAACGGAGGGGGCGCTTAAGAGCACTTCATTTCCCATAATGCAACATGGCTTTATGCATACATTACCCACAAGGCCAACCTCTTAAAGTGACAGGCTAAGCCTGTAACACCAGTTACATTTAAGTTATACACACGCACGTACACATGCACATAAATAGTCTTGTATAAAGTACCTCAAAGTGACGCTTGAGTGAAAGTACAAGTATCTTACCATAAAATTACTCTGGTAAAAGTTAAAGTCTCCTTTAAAAATATTACTTGAGTAAAAGTCTTAAAGTATCTGACATTTATTGTACTTAAGTATCTAAAGTAAATTTCTCATATAAAATGTACTTTAAGTAAAAGTATTGAGTAAAAGTAAAATCCAAAATTACTAGAGAGTGAAACAGTTACACGAAAAGAAAGCCAGTGTGGTATCTGGATAAACCAGGAGGGGGCCTCAGCCCCTATAAAAGGCTGGATCCACCTCTGGAGGAGCAGTTGGTGTTGGTGATGGGATGAGCAGGTGGCTGTATATAGCTGTAAATAAAGCTGACGTTCAGTCTTTTTCCTGGAAGACCCACACACACTTTTCTGTTAAACACAACAGCCGGTCTCTTGTGAAACAGAACAGTCATTTATAGCTACACAGTTGTGGCAAATTTAAGGAAGAGTAAAAAAAAGAAAAAACTGCAAGTGTCACCACCACCAACCACTGCAAAGCAACCAAATACAGCACTCTGTGCACTCCCGAATCTAAAATGCGGCGTCGCTTTACGCAATGCTACTCCATGAACATCTCAGATAAAATAAATGAAACAAAACAGCCACAATGACCAGTTTTGCTGTCACTGAAGTTTTCCCCTTAACTCCTATCGTGTACTGGACTGTAGCGGGGAGCCGATTCATGTGTATGTGTGTGCACATTTGAAGTCCACAGAACAGATGGTTTTCACTCACCACAGTCTTCCTCTTCCTTAGCGGTGGTGCAGATTAAATCTGTCATCTTTTATTTATTTATTTTTGCCTTTATGTCAAACACCGCACTTGATACTGTAGGGGTGGAATGTGCTGCGCTCCGGCTGTAGAGGACTGTATCTCTTCCCGGTGTACAGATGCGCTCTGGTTTACTTCCACCTCTGCAAACAGGGGGGAATATATATATATATATATATATATATATATATATATATATATATATATATAGTGGGAAAATAAGTATTTGACCCCCTGTCAGTTTTGCAGGTTTTCCCACCTACAGAGAATGGAGGTCTGTAATTTTTATCGTAGGTACACTTCAACTGTGAGAGACAGAAAATTTGGAGGTGGTTCCATCATGCTGTGGGGCTGTGTGGCCAGTGCAGGTACTGGGAATCTTGTTAAAGTTGAGGGTCACATGGATTCTAGTCAGTATCAGCAGATTCTTGAGAACAATGTTCATGAATAAGTGACAAAGTTGAAGTTGCGCCGAGGCTGGATCTTTCAACAAGACAACGGCCCTAAACACTGCTCACAATATACTAAGTATTCATGCAGAGGAACAAGTACAGTGTTCTGGAATGACCTTCTCAGTCTCCCAGACCTGAATATTATTGAAAATCTGTGGTGTGATTTTAAGTGGGTTGTCCATTGGAAGCTATAGGAAGTGTTTAGAGGCTGTTATTTCTGCAAAAGGAGGCTCTACTAATTATTGGTGTATTTTTTTTCTGTTGGGGTGCCCAAATTTTGCACCTGCCTAATTTTATTTAAAGAAATATTGTACATTTTCTGTAAATACTCGAAACTTCATTTCACTTCTCAAATATCAGTGTGTTTGTCTGCTATATGACATATTTAACTGAAATTTCTGATTCAGACAACCAGTGATTTATAAAGGAAAATCATGAAAATTTTCAGGGATGCCCAAACCTTTGCATACAACTGTATGTAGACGATTTACCGCCCCCTGCTGGAATGGTGTGAGTGCAGAATTTAATTATCATCATCCATTGTTCAAAAAAATTAGCCCTAGCAACTTTCTGTTTTTGCATTGTTCATCCTTGACCCAAAATACATAAGCATGCCAAAAAGCAAATGTCAGCTCTCCCCAGTATCTCTGTGATTGACTTACAAGAAGTGGTGGGCACATAACTGATACTCTGAGAAGTCTTTGTGATAATGCTAAGTTGACAAACCACTCAAGCATTTACTTGAAGCTATCAATATCCACAAATTTTAATATATGAATTTAGCATGGGCTTGTCTTTTTTGTTTGTCTTGAAAAACATGAAAGACAGATGTAAAAAGTCGAACCTTTAATATGTTGTAGCGTAAAAATGGAAGTTCCCAAAAAGGTTTAGCATGCTAAGATTAGATGATGATCAAGATATAAATAACTAAATGAAGAAATCAAATGAAACATAATTTTAATGCATTTACTCTGACTTGAACTCCTTGAATTCATCTCCTCATGGTGGTGCTTGTTGCCTTTGTGCAGGCTCAATTTCACTTAATGAAATACTGTATAAACCAACAGGAACAACAAACTTGACTTTATTGTTTACAAACTTTTTTACCAATAAATGTAAGAAAATGTTCACTGACTTACAGCAGAAGTAAAATTAGTGGAAGCAAATTGGTGCACTAATGGTTTTAAGTTAGTTAAAGCAAATCTGATATTGAAAAAAATTAATCATCATTGAGTGTGAGCTAATTAGCTGGACTGTCTCCACCAGGGCTTATTTGAAGTTTTATTGAATTGTGGTTAGAAATTATTTATATCAGCCACTGCATTTTACACAGTACACAGTACATGTACACAATAATTGAATACTTGCAGTTATTGTTTTATTGCCAATACGAATTGATGCTAAGATAAATTACACTGGATCACACATGCTCGTAGCTTATTATCAAATCCATTAAACTTTATTTCATTGAGAATATATTGAACATTTAACATCATGAAAATGATTGTAAAAATACACAAATACCACAGATATTATTACATTTCATGTGACACCATCTGAATAATTTACATTTAAATAATTACTTTATGCAAAAGCTTGCATTCATGATGTGATGCTGGCTGCAAAGCAGCGTGTCACACACACAAAAAAATGCAATTACATCTACTTAACATCGTTTTGTTATCTATACAAAAATGAATCTTTATATACACGCTTATGATTTTATATTTAGTGTTTACACATGATCAAAAGGCAGGTGTTCTTCATAGTAAGTGTGTGAAGAGGTGAAAGTTCAGCTGGGCTCTGTTTGTGTTTGTTTTATGATTGTTTTAGGGAGAAGTGAACACTGATGATCTGCATTTGGGTGTTCTGCCAGTGAAATACCGTGAGCCAGTGGTGAAATGCCGCAGAACATTGATAACACGTACAGGCCATGCAATGCAACATATAACAATAACTGATTTCAGGAGGATAGCAAACAAATAAATTAAAGAGTTTTTCTCTGGAATATGTTTTCTCACAATACATGAAAGGCTCTCTTTCAGTACTTTGCCAGTTACCCAGATGAAATTCAATGTTGTATCTGCATTTAGGATGCAGAATACGTTTCACACATCGAAGAATAGAATTTCATTCCATAGGACCAATTATAACAATAATTAACTGCAATGCCTGTAAATACATGTGCAAAAAGGGTACTTAAGATGCACAAAAGAGCTTGTTAGCACATCATAGTCAGGTCCATAAGTATGTGGACAATTTGGAAATTGGCTGACTAGACATACTGCTTCATTCAATAAAAATTAGGGTGGTTCTACTTAAAGACGTTAGTTCAATTGCTGCTTTAACAACATGAGTAAACTCAACTTCAAAATTAGTTTTGTTTCAGCATAACAGGTTACTTTGTTGAACTTCTGTGTAAATAACCTTTTTGCATGGTGACGTGTGATTCAAATATATCTGAATTAAAGCTGAAACATACACGATAAGAACATTCTGATTGTTCTAATTAAATTTCATTGTGGTAGTGTCCAGAGGCAAAATTAAAGTAACTATCCAAATACTTACAGAGCTCACTATAACTTCAAAATTACGTCTTACCAAAATAGTCTTTCTTAATATTATTCACATTCGACATCAAACCATCAACGGAAATCCCATCTTCTCTCTTTTGGCCTTCTGCTTTAGTTTTACTTTGTAGAACAAGTGTTGTCGATTTAATTTGATAAAAGATTTTTTTTTTTATTTAATTGACAATAAATATCTGAATACTTTGAAGACATTGCCAATTAATGATTTGTTTTCTGAGATAAAACACATTTTAGAAATTTGTTCAGTTTTTAAATTATGCTAATTGTGTCATCACTGTGGTACTTTCTGTTCTTTCATTCCACAAATATAGCAAACATATATAGAATATACAATGAAGAATTTCACTCCTGAATTACAAAAAATAAATAAATAAAACACTGAAATTACATGACATTCTCAAATACAAACTAGAAAAGCTCCAGTGGATTAAATAATACACCATACATCCAGAAAGTATTCACAGCACTTCACGTTTTCTACATTTTGTTATGTTAAGCCCCCGTCGCACATAGCAAGAATGTGGAGGAACCATGCCTGACATGGCAAATATTGCCATAATCCGACACAGTCAGGAGGCAAAGAGCCGTGGTCAGCAGTGTCAGAACGCATCCAGAATTGTCCACACCTCCACGATGGCATCCATAGCACATGTAGACGACAGGTAGATAACACAGACTGCTGTCAGATGGCCATAAAAGGCGCTGCAGACTGCCTGATGTCCAAATGTCTGGATGGCAAACATTTATTATTAAGACTTATACAGATATGATGGAGACAATATTCACATTGTTTAAGTCTCCCATGGGAAGGAATGGACAAATATCTGTACTGTAAGGTCTACTGTGGATATAACAGCCTGTTCAGTTTTGCAGTGCTTTCGGTTTGATAGCCACAGTTAGCACTCACTGTAGATGATACCAAAACCATAATTATTATCATGATGAAGCGTGCCACATACATTTCAACAGTTCTTTTGCGCTGCGGGGGGGTGGACCTTATACGTGCTACAAGTATGGCTGGTCATAACATTATACGTTACATTATATGTGGCACGTGCAGTTCATACCGGCAGGCTTTCCCGTGCCAGATCCATCTCGAGGTTCCCTCGTATGCGCTCAAATAATTTCGGATCCCGTTTTACCGCCATAAGAGTATGTAAATTGCGGTCAGATGGTCCTCAGACTGCACATGGACCGCCGTCAGATAGGTGTCCCATCTCGACGGCACCTGGAAGTTTTGAACATGTGCATCACACTCGGGGACGCCAATTGATTTTGACCAACTGTGTGGACTTCTGCAGATGGCTGACAGATAATTTTGGAACTGAAATCCGACACTTTTCAGATGTGCGCCAATTGGTAATTCTGACCCCATTCTGCATGAGTTCCTATGTGTGACAGGGGTATTACAGCCTTATTCCAGAATGGAGTAAATTCATTTTTTCCCACAAAATTCTACTCACGACACCCCATAATGACAACGTAAAAAAAAGGTTTTTTTTTTACTTTTGCAAATTTATACATCAAAAAAGAAAATTAAGAAATTGCTTGCGCTAAGTATTTACACCCTTTGTTCAATACTTTGTTGAGGCACCTTTGGCAGCAATTACAGCCTCAAATCTTCTTGTATATGATGCCACAAGCTTGGCGCACCTATCTTTAGACAGTTTTACCCATTCCTCTTTGCAGCACCTCTCAAGCTCCATCAGGTTGGATGGGGAGCAAGCCTGATCAGTGCACAGCCAGATTTTCAGATTTTTCCAGAGCTGTTCAATCATATTTAGGTCTGGGCTCTGGCTGGGCCCCTACAGGACATTCATAGAGTTGTCCTGAAGCCACTCCTTTGATATCATGGTTGTGTGTTTAAGGTCACTGTCCTGCTGAAAGGTGAACTGTCCCGCAGTCTGAGGTCAAGAGCACTCTGGAGCAAGTTTTCATCCAGAATGTCTCTGTACATTGCTGCATTCATTTTTCCCTCAATCCTGACTAGTCTCCCGGTTCCTCCTGCTGAAAAACATCCTCACAGCATGATGCTGCCACCACCATGCTTCACTGTAGGGATGGTGCCTGGTTCCCTCCAAACATGATGCTTGGCATTCACACCAAAGAGTTCAGTCTTTGTCTCATCAGACCAGAGAATTTTTTTTTCTCATGGTCTGAGAGTCCTTCAGGTGCCTTTTGGTAAACACCAGCTGAGCTGCCATGTGCCGTTTATATTAAGGAGTGGCTTTCGTCTGGCCGGTCTACCATACAGACCTGATTTGTGGATTGCTGTAAAGATGGTTGTCCTTCTGAAAGGTTCTCCTCTCTCCACAGAGGAATACTGGAGCTCTGACAGAGCTACCATCAGGTTCTTGGTCACCTCCCTGACTGAGGCCCTTTTCTCCCCATCTCTCAGTTTAGACGGGCGGCCAGGACTCAGATCCACACTTCTTCTATTTATGCATGATGGAGGCCACTGTGCTCATTGTGACCTTCAATGCAGCAGAAACATTTCAAGGATGGAAACAGGATGCACCTGAGCTCAATATTGAGCTTCATGGCAAAGACTGTGATTTCTTAGTTTTTTTGTTGTTGTTGTTGTTGTTGTTGAATAAATTTGCAAAAAATCGCAACAAAAATCTTTTCACATTTCCTTTATAGGGTATTGTGTGTAGAATTTAGAGTAAAAAAAATTAATTTCATCCATTTTGGAATAGGGCTGTAACATAAAATGTGGAAAAAGTGAAGCGCTGTGAATACTTTCCGGATGCACCGTATACAACTCCTTTGCCATTGACCTAAATTCTGGCAGTTTGGTCAGTCTCAGCATTTTTATATATTTAATCAAGACTTCAGCAAAGCATGAAACATGAGCTAAAATGTCTGCTAGTCACAAATGAACTTTTGTGCAGGCAGGAAAACACTGAACTGGACAAGTTATTAAAAATGATACTGGATACACATGTGCCTAATATATGACCTCGCCACACATTTTATTAACACCCCTGCTGGGTCATGCAGAATCTGGGAAAGCTGGGCTTAAATCACTGAAGGGCCTGTTGCACCCTGGCAGAGGTACGTGCAAAACTGAGTGTTCCTCTTGCATTTCATAAGTGCTGCTTTGAACATAAAGGTTGGTTTCTTGCTGCATAGGATGACAACAAAAGGTTATTTTCTGCATGACTCAGGATGCCTGCAATACTCACAAGTGAATATGTGCACACATGCAAGGCTCATGCATGTATGTGTGCAATTTATCAATGGAAACTTGTGAACTAATCTCAGCAACTTTTTGTCCTGAACTCCAGCATCAGTTATTTCCACCATGTAATGAACAATCGTATCAAATGGATCCTGCGGAATTTTATTCATACCAAATTCTACTCCAGTTAATTCTGCTGTTTACGTTCTGCTCTCTGGTTGATGCCCTGAAATCACTTATCATTTTTGTTCTGATGAAAAGCTTCAAACTTGGCACATGCTGGCTGTCAATTCTCTTACATATGATGTACCAGCTAAAAAAAAGGCTTTTGAGATGATGGCAGAAAAATTCTGAAGTATATCTTTATTATTAATGACTAAAAAACAAATGGTGTCAGATACAACCTCGTGTTTGCGCCTCCTGGAGTTTAACTTCCTACAGAACCAAAATGGTAAAAAAAAAAAACAGCAGCAGTGAACTGGATCAGCGTAGTGATGTAACCTGGGTAAACCAGGTGTTAGTGGTCAAATTATTCTTTTTTTATGCCAAAATCCAAGCTGATCAAAATGACCCCAAGACTGCTCATGCCAATGACCTATCCACTGCCTCAGCAAGGTGAGGAGGACATCTGTTCATATTCTGGACACTTGAGGAGGGCAGGAAAGGTGGAAGAATTCATCTGGAGAGAGGCCTCAGAGGAGATGGAGGACGCGCTGCGGCCACGGCCAGCCCAGGCATCGGGGTGGAGGAACTGACCCGAGTAATCGGAGCAGTTGCTGAGGCGTGGCCGGTAGAAGCCCTGTTGGGGGCGGTATAATTCCTCTGCTGTGTAGCGCTTCATAAACAGGTACACTGACATGACACCCGCCGTCTGGGGAGAGAACAGAGCCTTTACCTTTAAAATAGGAATTTTGTTTTTGTTGTATCAATGAATTGTCTCCATTTGGAATCATTTTAATATTTCTGTAAAACTATGTGACTAAAAAAATGTAACTCACTGTTTTTTATGATTCAGCTGAGAAACATAATTTCTTCATGATTAATGATGCTGCTTTGTGGTTAAAGAAAAACAAAACAGCAGGCACAGAACACTTGAATAATTGCTGAGTTAAAAATGTGTGAAAACGTGGCTGTGAGAGCAGCGTGCATGTTTTTTATTCTTGTTTTCAAAATCACAGCATCTGTGCAATTTTTTGAATGTTTGACAATTAAAAAGTTTACTTTATTTTTTAAAAAGTACAGCAAAACTAGCATATAATGGATTCAGGTGGGCCAGTGAATTTTGTCCATTATAACTGAAGTCCATTATATGTATAAAACGGACAAAATCTGTTATATGTATATAATGGATTAGTTACAGTCAGGAGGCCCCGAACGATATACAGGGAATACCCAGCACCAATTAGGCTTACGTTTTTCCTCAATTAAACGCCTGACCTTGAGTAGGGGCCTGCCTCATTTAATGATCGGGTCAAAACTTTGTCTGAATAAGCACTGCGCATTATGTGCACTAAAAAGATTACATTTGGACAAGTCACTCTTTTTTCTATGTCCGCTACAGAATGGTACCTTAAAATCCTAAAGTCTGATTTATGCATCTCCAACTCTGTAATCCATGGCTATGCAATGACATGGATGTACACGTGACCCTTTTAAATTCTCTGTTGTGTCTTAATGCAATTTACAGCAGGAAGAGTGGCTTTTTTTCTGGATTAATTTGTCCTTCAAAGAGCTCCATTTCTTTACATAATCATCAACCTCCAAATCAACAGCATGATACGTATATTTTCCTCCATAAATTGCGGGTCATTTGAGCATCTTGTTCCGACTCCATGTTGTAAAGTTGGTCATATTTGCGGACTTGTCTGCCAAACGTATTTGATCCATGATAGAAATGTAATCAGCGTGCGCACTGCAAAAAACTTTTAAAATAAGACGGCAAAGGAAGGAGTGAAAATGTAAAAGTGACAAATCACATCCTTTTGCGGTGTCAGTCATTTAGCAGGTGTGTACATCAGGCTCTGGAGAGGGTTTGCAACCCCGCAGATGGCTCTGATCTAAAGTGGCTTGGTTACCACACCCAGGAATATGTGTGAAACCTAACACCATATTACAGTTCAGGCAACAAGCAGCATTTTGCTAATAATCACCGGCCTTGAAATACACCCTGCCTCATTTAGGCCCTGTGTCTAAGCACGGTTAATCATGGAAATACGGTACTCACTTTCCTCGAACCGGTGAGTGTCAGTGCTGAACTTAATTTCGTACCTCTGTTACTGGGCATATCAATCAATCAATCAATCAACTTGTTTCTTATATAGCGCCAAATCACAACAAACAGTTGCCCCAAGGCGCTCCACATTGCAAGGCAAGGCCATACAACAATCATGAAAAACCCCAACGGTCAAAACGACCCCCTATGAGCAAGCACTTGGCCACAGTGGGAAGGAAAAACTCCCTTTTAACAGGAAGAAACCTCCAGCAGAACCAGGCTCAGGGAGGGGCAGTCTTCTGCTGAGACTGGTTGGGGCTGAGGGAAAGAACCAGGAAAAAGAGATCTATCACTAATGATTAAATGCAGAGTGATGCATACGGAGCAAAAAGAGAAAGAAACAGTGCATCATGGGAACCCCCCCACAGTCTACGTCTAAAGCAACATAACCAAGGGATGGTCCAGGGTCACCCGATCCAGCCCTAACTATAAGCCTTAGCGAAAAGGAAAGTTTTAAGCCTAATCTTAAAAGTAGAGAGGGTATCTGTCTCCCTGATCTGAATTGGGAGCTGGTTCCACAGGAGAGGAGCCTGAAAGCTGAAGGCTCTGCCTCCCATTCTACTCTTACAAACCCTAGGAACTACAAGTAAGCCCGCAGTCTGAGAGCGAAGCGCTCTAATGGGGTAATATGGTACTACGAGGTCCCTAAGATAAGATGGGACCTGATTATTCAAAACCTTATAAGTAAGAAGAAGAATTTTAAATTCTATTCTAGCATTAACAGGAAGCCAATGAAGGGAGGCCAACACGGGTGAGATATGCTCTCTCCTGCTAGTCCCCGTCAGTACTCTAGCTACAGCATTCTGAACCAACTGAAGGCTTTTTAGGGAACTTTTAGGACAACCTGATAATAATGAATTACAATAGTCCAGCCTAGAGGAAATAAATGCATGAATTAGTTTTTCAGCATCACTCTGAGACAAGACCTTTCTGATTTTAGAGATATTGCGTAAATGCAAAAAGGCAGTCCTACATATTTGTTTAATATGCGCTTTGAATGACATATCCTGATCAAAAATAACTCCAAGATTTCTCACAGTATTACCAGAGATCAGGGAAATGCCATCCAGAGTAACGATCTGGTTAGACACCATGCTTCTAAGATTTGTGGGGCCAAGTACAATAACTTCAGTTTTATCTGAGTTTAAAAGCAGGAAATTAGAGGTCATCCATGTCTTTATGTCTGTAAGACAATCCTGCAGTTTAGCTAATTGGTGTGTATCCTCTGGCTTCATGGATAGATAAAGCTGGGTATCATCTGCGTAACAATGAAAATTTAAGCAATACCGTCTAATAATACTGCCCAAGGGAAGCATGTATAAAGTGAATAAAATTGGTCCTAGCACAGAACCTTGTGGAACTCCATAATTAACTTTAGTCTGTGAAGAAGATTCCCCAATTACATGAACAAACTGTAATCTATTAGACAAATATGATTCAAACCACCGCAGCGCAATGCCTTTAATACCTATGACATGCTCTAATCTCTGTAATAAAATTTTATGGTCAACAGTATCAAAAGCAGCACTGAGGTCCAACAGAACAAGCACAGAGATAAGTCCACTGTCCGAAGCCATAAGAAGATCATTTGTAACCTTCACTAATGCTGTTTCTGTACTATGATGAATTCTAAAACCTGACTGAAACTCTTCAAATAGACCATTCCTCTGCAGGTGATCAGTTAGCTGTTTTACAACTACCCTCTCAAGAATCTTTGAGAGAAAAGGAAGGTTGGAGATTGGCCTATAATTAGCTAAGATAGCTGGGTCAAGTGATGGCTTTTTAAGTAATGGTTTAATTACTGCCACCTTAAAGGCCTGTGGTACATAACCAACTAACAAAGATAGATTGATCATATTTAAGATTGAAGCATTAAATAATGGTAGGACTTCCTTGAGCAGCCTGGCAGGAATGGGGTCTAATAAGCATGTTGATGGTTTGGGTGAAGTAACTAATGAAAATAACTCAGACAGAACAATCGGAGAGAAAGAGTCTAACCAAATACCGGCATCACTGAAAGCAGCCAAAGATAATGATACATCTTTGGGATGGTTATGAGTAATTTTTTCTCTAATAGTCAAAATTTTGTTAGCAAAGAAAGTCATGAAGTCATTACTAGTTAAAGTTAATGGAATACTCAGCTCAATAGAGCTCTGACTCTTTGTCAGCCTGGCTACAGTGCTGAAAAGAAACCTGGGGTTGTTCTTATTTTCTTCAATTAGTGATGAGTAGAAAGATGTCCTAGCTTCACGAAGGGCTTTCTTATAGAGCAACAAACTCTTTTCCCAGGCTAAGTGAAGATCTTCTAAATTAGTGAGACGCCATTTCCTCTCCAACTTACGGGTTATCTGCTTTAAGCTACGAGTTTGTGAGTTATACCACGGAGTCAGACACTTCTGATTTAAAGCTCTCTTTTTCAGAGGAGCTACAGCATCCAAAGTTGTCTTCAATAAGGATGTAAAACTATTGACAAGATACTCTAACTCCCTTACAGAGTTTAGGTAGCTACTCTGCTCTGTGTTGGTATATGACATTAGAGAACATAAAGAAGGAATCATATCCTTAAACCTAGTTACAGCGCTTTCTGAAAGACTTCTAGTGTAATGAAACTTATTCCCCACTGCAGGGTAGTCCATCAGGGTAAATGTAAATGTTATTAAAAAATGATCAGACAAAAGGGAGTTTTCAGGGAATACTGTTAAGTCTTCTATTTCCATACCATAAGTCAGAACAAGATCTAAAATATGATTAAAGTGGTGGGTGGACTCATTTACTTTTTGAGCAAAGCCGATAGAGTCTAATAATAGATTAAATGCAGTGTTGAGGCTGTCATTCTCAGCATCTGTGTGGATGTTAAAATTGCCCACTATAATTATCTTATCTGAGCTAAGCACTAAGTCAGACAAAAGGTCTGAAAATTCACAGAGAAACTCACAGTAACGACCAGGTGGACGATAGATAATAACAAATAAAACTGGTTTTTGGGACTTCCAATTTGGATGGACAAGACTAAGAGACAAGCTTTCAAATGAATTAAAGCTCTGTCTAGGTTTTTGATTAATTAATAAGCTGGAATGGAAGATTGCTGCTAATCCTCCGCCCCGGCCCGTGCTATGAGCATTCTGACAGTTAGTGTGACTCGGGGGTGTTGACTCATTTAAACTAACATATTCATCCTGCTGTAACCAAGTTTCTGTTAGGCAGAATAAATCAATACGTTGATCAATTATTATATCATTTACCAACAGGGACTTAGAAGAAAGAGACCTAATGTTTAATAGACCACATTTAACTGTTTTAGTCTGTGGTGCAATTGAAGGTGCTATATTATTTTTTCTTTTTGAATTTTTATGCTTAAATAGATTTTTGCTAGTTATTGGAGGTCTGGGAGCAGGCACCGTCTCTACGGGGATGGGGTAATAAGGGGATGGCAGGGGGAGAGAAGCTGCAGAGAGGTGTATAAGACCACAGCTCTGCCTCCTGGTCCCAACGCTAGACAGTCACAGTTTGGAGGATCCCAAAAAATTGGCCAGATTTCTAGAAATGAGAGCTGCTCCCTCTAAAGTGGGATGGATGCCGTCTCTCCTAACAAGACCAGGTTTTCCCCAGAAGCTTTGCCAATTATCAATGAAGCCCACCTCATTTTTTGGACACCACTCAGACAGCCAGCAATTCAAGGAGAACATGCGGCTAAACATGTCACTCCCGGTCTGATTGGGGAGGGGCCCAGAGAAAACAACAGAGTCCGACATTGTTTTTGCAAAGTTACACACCGATTCAATGTTAATTTTAGAGACCTCCGATTGGCGTAACCGAGTGTCATTACTGCCGACGTGAATTACAATCTTACCAAATTTACGCTTAGCCTTAGCCAGCAATTTCAAATGTCCTTCGATGTCGCCTGCTCTGGCCCCCGGAAGACAATTGACAATGGTTGCTGGTGTCGCTAACTTCACATTTCTCAAAACAGAGTCGCCAATAACCAGAGTTTGATCCTCGGCGAGTGTATCGTCGAGTGGGGAAAAACGGTTAGAGATGTGAACGGGTTGACGGTGTACACGGGGCTTCTGTTTAGGGCTACGCTTCCTCCTCACAGTCACCCAGTCAGCCTGCCTTCCCGACTGCACGGGGTCTGCCAGGGGGGAACTAACGGCGGCTAAGCTACCTTGGTCCGCACCGACTACAGGGGCCTGGCTAGCTGTAGAATTTTCCACGGTGCGGAGCCGAGCCTCCAATTCGCCCAGCCTGGCCTCCAAAGCTACGAATAAGCTGCACTTACTACAAGTACCGTTACTGCTAAAAGAGGCCGAGGAATAACTAAACATTTCACACCCAGAGCAGAAAAGTACGGGAGAGACAGGAGAAGCCGCCATGCTAAAACGGCTAAGAGCTAGTAGCTACGCTAAGCTAGCGGATTCCCAAACAGGGAATCCGACACTAGACAGGCTGTGGAGCAGCACAGGTAACGCACGACAACAGTGCTAAAAAATAAAATAAAATAAAAATAAAAATCCACTGGACAGGCTGTGGAGCAGCACAGGCAACACACGACAACAGTGCTAAAACAAAATAAAAATCCACTAGACAGGCTGTGGAGCAGCACAGGTAACGCACGACAACAGTGCTAAATAAAAATCCACTGGACAGGCTGTGGAGCAGCACAGGTAACGCACGACAACAGTGCTAAAAAAAAAAATAAATAAAAAAAAATAAAATCAAAATCAAAATCCACTGGACAGGCTGTGGAGCAGCACAGGTAACGCACGACAACGGTGCCAAAACAAAACAAAAAACCACTAGACAGGCTGTGGAGCAGCACAGGTAACGCACGACAACAGTGGTAAAAAATAAAATAAAAATCCACTGGACAGGCTGTGGAGCAGCACAGGTAACGCACGACAACAGTGGTAAAAAATAAAATAAAAATCCACTGGACAGGCTGTGGAGCAGCACAGGTAACGCAGGACAACAGTGCTAAAAAATAAAATAAAAATCCACTGGACAGGCTGTGGAGCAGCACAGGTAACGCACGACAACAGTGGTAAAAAATAAAAATAAAATAAAAATCCACTGGACAGGCTGTGGAGCAGCACAGGTAACACACGACAACAGTGGTAAAAAATAAAATAGAAATCCACTGGACAGGCTGTGGAGCAGCACAGATAACACACGACAACAGTGCTAAAAAATAAAATAAAAATCCACTGGACAGGCTGTGGAGCAGCACAGGTAACACACGACAACAGTGGTAAAAAATAAAATAAAAATCCACTGGACAGGCTGTGGAACAGCACAGGTAACACACGACAACAGTGGTAAAAAATAAAATAAAAATCCACTAGACAGGCTGTGGAGCAGCACAGGTAACACACGACAACAGTGCTAAAAAAAATAAAATAAAAATAAAAATCCACTGGACAGGCTGTGGAGCAGCACAGGTAAAAATCCACTGAACAGGCTGTGGAGCAGCACAGGTAACACACGACAACAGTGCTAAAAAATAAAATAAAAATCCACTGGACAGGCTGTGGAGCAGCACAGGTAACGCACGACAACAGTGCTAAAAAATAAAATAAAAATCCACTGAACAGGCTGTAGAGCAGCACAGGTAACACACGACAACAGTGCTAAAAAATAAAATAAAAATCCACTGAACAGGCTGTGGAGCAGCACAGGTAACGCACGACAACAGTGCTAAAAAATAAAATAAAAATCCACTGGACAGGCTGTGGAGCAGCACAGGTAACACACGACAACAGTGCTAAAATAAAATAAAAATCCACTGGACAGGCTGTGGAGCAGCACAGGTAACACACAACAGTGCTAAAATAAAATAAAAATCCACTAGGCATATCCTGACTGCTCTGTCCGGTACATGCAAGGGGGTTTTTAATGGGAATACATTACGATACGGTGGGATATTTTGTTCGATGTGAGCCAAAATGCGTTATACAAAGGTATGCACATAAGTGATAACGTGTGCTAAAAATAAATGATGCACAGCAGAAAATACAAGGGAAGTGCTTCATAACAGGAAAGCAATGACAGATTGTAGGAAAAGTTTTTCCCTCTGCTGTGCATCAGTGATGTTTAGCACACACAAGCACAATGAGTTATATGCAGTGCGTATTACATGGAAAACCATACAAAAACATTCTGACTTTTGCTTTTGTCCGGTGAGCGTAAATATCCGGTTTATATGATGACGGTTTAGGCGAGTTTTACTGTACTTAGAATGCCAGCGTGCACCAATTAAATTAATGTTACATTAACATGTTATTCTTATTTATATCTGCAGAATGAAATTTAGTAAATCAAACAAGCTGAAAAACCCAAGTAAATTTTTCATGCATTAATGGTGAATGTTCTTTTATTTCTACTGTTTGTTTGTTTGTTTGTTTTTCTTTGGCTGATGACAGTCGTAACATCACAGGGGTGGAATGCAGAATGAAGCAGTAGTGTATCGACTGACTGATGGAATTTCACACAAAAATGTACATTGCATCAACTTTTAGTGCTAAGTGGGCATCTACAATATGGTTAAACCTCCATACTTTATGAATTACATCTGAATGCTTTACATAAACATTAGAAAAAACAAAAGACATTTTACTAAAAAGCTTGAATAACTGATGCTTACACTAAATATTTAGATAAATAATTCACATTCACCAAAATAGTGCATACATATATATATATATATATATATATATATATATATATATATATATATATATATAATACAATACAATATAATATAATATAATATATAAACTATATGTTTTGTTGCAATAATGGCTAAATGTGGGAGAATGGAACCATTAATTTAAACATTTTTTAGTTTGATAGTTCGCCATATTTTTCTACACCTTTTACCTAAAGGACACTGTGCTAGAAAATGAACCAAAATGATGGCTTTACAAAAGCATACTTTTTTTTTACTTTACTTGTTTGTTTTTTTAAGGATGGTGCACTAATTCTAATTGTGCTGTGTGAGAAGGACAGCTGTCTACTAGTCTGCCAGCAATTCCTCTATCTGTATAAATAAACACAGGCTGGTTTTGCTGTTTGCAAGTAAGAACTGTGCTTTTTTTTTAAAGCTTTATCTTAAGTTGCTGTGCATGATATTTGGATATCAAGCAGAAAGAATACAAGAATGAAAGTTTTTGAGACAATCTTTGACTCAGAAAACTATAAAACACTATAAAATGCTGAAAGCACCCATCTGAAAGACAAAGTGATGTTACCTCAGTGAGCAGAAAGGAGATGGCAGCAAAGGCAAATGACCAGCCATACTTGTAGCTGAAGTACGCTTCATTAGTTTTGGTCCTATTCAGCATTTCATCATTGATATTGGAGATGTAGAGCACCAGACCAACAACCAGAGAAAGACCTGAGGGAGTGAGAGGCAGAGGACATAGTTATGATAACAATTGATGGAAAGAGATACTAAAGTCAGGTGGAATATAACGTACTGGTATGACTGATATCGTTCAAAGCATTTAATTCAAACAGAAGCAGCATCAGTCATTTCTGCTTCAGTCTAACTCTCATTATCACATACAGTAGTGTTCAGAATAATAGTAGTGCTATGTGACTAAAAAGATTAATCCAGGTTTTGAGAATATTTCTTATTGTTACATGGGAAACAAGGTACCAGTAGATTCAGTAGATTCTCACAAATCCAACAAGACCAAGCATTCATGATATGCACACTCTTAAGACTATGAAATTGGGCTAATAGTAAAAAAAAAAAGTAGAAAAGGGGGTGTTCACAATAATAGCAGTGTGGCATTCAGTCAGTGAGTTCGTCAATTTTGTGGAACAAACAGGTGTGAATCAGGTGTCCCCTATTTAAGGATGAAGCCAGCACCTGTTGAACATGCTTTTCTCTTTGAAAGCCTGAGTTAAATGGGACGTTCAAGACATTGTTCAGAAGAACAGCAGAGTTTGATTAAAAAGTTGATTGGAGAGGGGAAAACTTATACGCAGGTGCAAATAATTATAGGCTGTTCATCTACAATGATCTCCAGTGCTTTAAAATGGACAAAGAAACCAGAGACGCGTGGAAGAAAACGGAAAACCACCATCAAAATGGACAGAAGAATAACCAGAATGGCAAAGGTTCACCCATTGATCAGCTCCAGGATGATCAAAGACAGTCTGGAGTTACCTGTAAGTGCTGTGACAGTTAGAAGATGCCTGTGTGAAGCTAATTTATTTGCAAGAATCCCCCGCAAAGTCCCTCTATTAAATAAAAGACATGCAGAAGAGGTTCAAATTTGCCAAAGAACACATCAACTGGCCTAAAGAGAAATGGAGGAATATTTTGTGGACTGATGAGAGTAAAATTGTTCTTTTTGGGTCCAAGGGCCGTAGACAGTTTGTGAGACGACCCCCAAACTCTGAATTCAAGCCACAGTTCACAGTGAAGACAGTGAAGCATGGTGGTGTAAGCATCATAATATGGGCATGTTTCTCCTACTATGGTGTTGGGCCTATATATCGCATACCAGGTATCATGGAACAGTTTGGATATGTCAAAATACTTGAAGAGGTCATGTTGCCTTATGCTGAAGAGGACATGTCCTTGAAATGGGTGTTTCAACAAGACAATGACCCCACGCACACTAGTAAATGAGCAAAATCTTGGTTCCAAACCAACAAAATTAATGCATCGCAGATGTGAAGAAATCATGAAAAACTGTGGTTATACAACTAAATACTAGTTTAGTGATTCACAGGATTGCTAAAAAAGCAGTTTGAACATAATACTTGTAGTTTTGAGTTTGTAGCGTCAACAGCAGATGGTACTATTATTGTGAACACCCCCTTTTCTACTTTTTTTTACTAATAGCCCAATTTCATAGCCTTAAGAGTGTGCATATCATGAATGCTTGGTCTTGTTGGATTTGTGAGAATCTACTGAATCTACTGGTACCTTGTTTCCCATGTAACAATAAGAAATATACTCAAAACCTGGATTAATCTTTTTCGTGACATAGCACTACTATTATTCTGAACACTACTGTACAGGGTGCATTATTTCAATTCTAAATGTATAAATTTCTACTTTCAAGCCACAATAGGTACCAGACAATATGAAGAAGATTCCAGAGACAAAGGCCAGGATTGTGCGATGGGGTCGGATGTGGCCGATGTTACTGAGTACAAAACCAATGAACATGAAGAAGAGGCTGACCAGGGGGAACGGTGTGGCAGAACGAATCATCTCTAGAAAAAAGCAGAAAAGTGGGAGAAGTTTAAAACGTGGTGGCAGCAGACAGATTTTATGAGGAGATCCTCGACAGTGACTTACAGGGGGTTATATACACACTTTCAGCAAGTTAATGCTGGTCATCAGTGTTTTAAAAACAATATTAAAGTTTGGTTAGCTTGTGGGTGTGTCTGGTAAAAACAAGCTTCTTCAGTTTTCAGACCAAAGTTATGTAGTATAGTCTCTACATGAAGATAAATATTTGCAGAACTCTTGAGGACGTTCTATATGAAATCCCAAAGTCAAGTCTGGAAGCAGGTCCTGTCGCCGTGCATTGCCACATTCACCACACCACAGAACCAACTCGGGTCCTGTATAGCAACCACAGATGCAGACAGCTGCTACCCTCAACAATAACGCACCGACATACTGTGTCATGCCCATAAAAACGTGCCGGATGTCTAGAATGTCACAGGTGAAAATCTCTCACAGTGCAAATGACACATTTCACCTGTGTTCCCAAGTAACCTTTGATCTGAAGTTATTTTAGCGGTACCCCGTGATCCTTTGAAGAGATCTAATACCGAAGACATCTAGTCCTCAGTTTAGGAAACCAGTTAGTAGACAAGTCTCACAACCAGAGTCCTGTCTCACTGGACTACAACAGCCTGTGAATGGCAATTGCAAAGGAAATCACTTGATTCTGTGTGATTTTCGCTGAGTGGTGCGCGTCCCTCGCTTCACTCACAGGGTGTCGCCAGTGTCACGCCTGGATTTAGAAATTTTTCAAAGTTGGTGAGGTGACAACGCTCCTCCCAGTTTATTCCCAGAGTCATTGCTGGTGTCCTATGACCCTCTGAAGGCACGCACTGCGACTCCTAACATGAGAAATTCATGAGAGAACTGTGAGTGTGTGTGTGTGAGGTGGGGGGGCACCACAATTGCAGAGATGGAGATGGAGAGGAATAGCCACTTCTGGAAGTGGCTAAGCTGCTGTCAGCCTGGCCCCAGTTGCAGGATATCAGGACTTCTGAACTTATGCATTTAA
Source organism: Thalassophryne amazonica (assembly GCF_902500255.1). Taxonomy (NCBI): domain Eukaryota; kingdom Metazoa; phylum Chordata; class Actinopteri; order Batrachoidiformes; family Batrachoididae; genus Thalassophryne; species Thalassophryne amazonica. The sequence goes on from NC_047117.1 coordinate 56,774,526, forward strand.
TGGATTGTGGAACACAAGTTTACACAAGTGCAGCACACAGCACTGTGTCATTTTGAATCTATTTTTATCTCGAGCATGCTCTCTCTCTGTCTCTCTCCCCTCCCTCTTTCTTTCTCTCCCCCCTCTCTCCCCCTCCTTCTCTCTCACGGTCTCTCTCTCCCTCCTCTCTCTCTCTCTCTCTCTTTCTCTCCCCTTCCCTCTCGCTGCTCGTGTGGTGGGAGTTCTATGATGTACTCATTGTGAGGAACACATGATCACAGGAAATATGATGGCACACTGTTGTTAAATGACACACTCCTCAGTTCCAGCTCCAACAGTGCACATATGTGTCAGGAAAATCTTTCTGTTAAATGCGGTGATGTGGAAATGTGGTGTCATACGGTGCATCTGACAAGTATTCACAACACTTCACTTTTGTTATGCCTTATTTCAAAATTGATTGAATTAATTTTTTTCCTCAATGTTCTACACACAATACCTCATACTGACAATGTGATTTTTTTTGTTTGTTTGTTTGTTTGTTTTTTGTTTTTTTTTAGATTTCTGGAAAACTAAGACACTGCATGTACATAAGTATTCACAGCCTTTGCCATAAAGCTCAAAATTGAGCTCAGGTGCATCCTGTTTCCATCCTTTCTCTCTCCCTCTCTCAGCACGTGGTGGGAGTTCTATGGTGTACTCATTGTGAGGAACACATGATCAGAGGAAATATGATGATCAGATGATGAATTCAGTTGATTGGACATGATTTGGAAAAGCACACACCTATCTAGATATAAGGTCCCACAGTTGACAGTGCATGTTAGAGAAAACAAACCGAGCACAAAGTCAAAGGAATTGTCTGTAGACTTCTGAAACAGGATTGTCTTGAGGCACAAATCTGGGGAAGGGTACAGAAACATTTCTGCTCCTTTGTAGGTCCCAATGAGCAGAGTGGCCTCCATCATCCATAAATAGAAGAAGTTCAGATCCACCAGGACTCTTCCTAGAGCTGGCTGCCTGTCTAAACTGAGCGATCGGGAGAGAGGACCTTAGTGAGGGAGGTGACCAAGAACACGAGAGTCACTCTGTCAGAGCTCCAGCATTCCTCTGTGGAGAGAGGAGAACCTTCCAGAAGGACAACCTTCTCTGGAGCAATCCACCAATCAGGCCTGTTTTGGTAGAGTGGCCAGACAGAAGCCACTCCTTAGTAAAAAGCACATGGCATCCCGCCTGGAGTTTGCCAAAAGGCACCTGAAGGAATCTCAGACCATGAGAAACAAAATTCTCTGGTCTGATGAAAAAAAGACTGAAATCTTTGGCATGAATGCAAGGCGTCATGTTTGGAGGAAACCAAGCACCATCCCTACAGTGCAGCATGGTGGTGGCAACATCATGCTGTGGGGATGTTTAACAGCGGCGAACACGAGGAGACTAGTCAGGATGAGGGAAAGATAAATGCAGCAATGTACAGAGACATCCTGGATGTAAACCTGCACCGACACTCTCCCTCCAACCTAATGGAGCTTGAGACATGCTGCAAAGAGGAACGGGCAAAACTGTCCAAAGATAGGTATGCCAAGCTTATGGCATCATATTCAAGAAGATTTGAGGAGGTAATTGTTACAAAAGGTGCATCAACAAAGTATTGAGCAAAGGGTGTGAATATTTATGTACACGTGATTTCATAGGTTTTTTATTATTATTATTTAAATAAATTATCAAAATAAAAAAATCATGTTGTCATTATGGGGTGTTGTGAGTAGAATTTTTGAGGAGAAAATTAATTTAGTCCATTTTGTAATAAGGCTGTAACATAACAAAATGTGAAAAAACTGAAACGCTGTGAATACTTTCCGAATGCACTGTGTGTCCATCAGAACCAAAACACAGGAGGATGGAGGAGGATGTATTTGTGTCAAATCAACATGCAGAGCCACCTCAGATCTGTTGTGGAGACCCGAGTGGAAAAAAAACAAGGGAAGAGCCAAAAGGACTTTCAATGTTTTTATCGAGTAAGTCAAATTGAAGGATACACACCCCTGAAGGGTTGCTGGACATCGCTGCGTCACAGAACAGAAGCTGTTCCAGCCTTTGAACGATCACTGTGCACGGATTTTGGAGCCAACATGACCCCTGTGAGGAAAGCACGAACAGGCAGGAAGTATGAAGACATGCTTTCATTAAAGGCACACACTGCCCAGATCCAGCTCCAACAGTACACATAATGTGTCTTTAAACCGGGAAAATCTTTCTGCTAAATGCTGTGCCGTAGAAATGCAAAGTTATATGTCCATCAGAGCCAAAACGCAGGAGGACGTATCTGTGACAAACCAATGTGCAAATCCACGTTTGATCTGCTGTGGACATCCTGAGTGAAAAAACAAAAAACAAGGGAACAGCCAAAGGTACTTCCAATGTTACTGCCAAATAAATCAAATCAAGGACGCAAACCCCTGAAGTGTTGCTGGACATCGCTGTGTCACAGAGAAAAGCCTATTCCAGTGTGTGAACAATTGCTGTGCACGGATTTCAGGGCCAACGTGACCCTTAATTGGAGTAAGTGGAAAATAGAAATAGAAAATTGATGGATTAAATAAGGGACATGGAAGACAGGACACTAGATCCAGTAGGAACATCATTTTGCAAATCAGTGAGTGTGCTGTCAGATTTAATAATATTATTTTATTTATTTATTTTGCCATTACTGGGAACAGTGGGAGAATTTCCACAGTCTACTCACATAGATATCAGCAGGATAATAAGGGCTGAACACTTTGTGTGCAAACATATCATTCGTCTTCCACTACAAGTGGCCACTTCAGTGAGATACCAACTGTGACATTGTCACTCATTCACGTTTTTGGTCGTGAATTTGTTTCTCCAACTATTCTCCAACAGTCACGCGCAGCCAGACAGGACTCGATGACAAGAAGCACCAGAACCTAAAAGACGTGAACCTTCTTTCTCCTGCAAACATATTGGAGTCACCAAACACCTCTGCCCAGAGATGTCATGACTCCATAAGTTCTTTCCAGATATCTCTTGATCTCCAAAGGCCGTGGATCCAGATACATGAATGGCACTGCCAACATAAGAAAATCTTTCTATAAGATCAGCGCTTTCAGGGCTTGGGACTCCGGCAAGGACGGTCGCATTCCTCCCCTCTCCTCTCCTCCTTTCTGTTCTCTATCTCTGCTCCGACCTTCAAAGTCCCAGCTTCACCAGACTGTGAATTCTTCAAATTATGATTTGGATTAACTATGGAATTGATCAGCTGGTCTCTCAGCGCCATTGACACCATTTGTTTTCTACAAGGAGATCAGGGTTGGGGGACCCTGCATGCACTGATGGAACCTACCCAGTGGGCTATGCTCTCGACGCCTGAGAGAATGGAGTCTGACATGTGGCTCCACTCTCTGTGGAAGACGTTGAGGATTCATTCGTATTCGCTTTTATGGTGGGAGGTTTGGTGCTGACTGGTTTGTGCGCTGCCCTGACCCACAGGAATATTAGCAAGATGGCTGCTTCCAGAATTTTGTCCCCTCATCAGTCCGTCATGTTTAATGAGTTGGGCAATGCTGTGTAATCTCAGACTGCGTGAACTCTTGAACTCAAATGCAAAATGGATTCCATCTCAGAGCAAATCACTGCATTGCAAAGGAATGTACTGCTGAGGACCAGAGAATATTCTTCATAAATTTGGACTCTTGGCGGTCAGAGGTGCAGTAAATAGAATTCTGTATCTCTCCGCCAAACATCAACATGGCAGCCTTATTGGCTCCTGAAGACCAAATTCCCTGCTCTTCCCCCAGAAGGATCTATGGCCTTGGTGGAGGAATTCGGCTCCCCTTCTCATCTCTGCCCCCCTCCAGCCTGCTGTTGCCTAGCAATATCAGACTTTACACACACACAGACAGAAACTGTCAGACTTTACACACACACGGACAGAAATTGACAGAAATTTAACTCATCTGCACATGATGCATGTCTCCCTCCCTCCTCCCTATTACCCCCCCCCCCCCCCGTCTCTCCACTACCCTCACCCTGGCTTCCTCCTTGCCACCTCGAAGGCAACGCGGTTTTTACTGCTGCAGCCTTCAACCCCCAGGCTGGGCGGCGCAGGCCCCTCCTGCTGCGGCATTCACCCACTTTGCCTCAATTCGGATGACGGACTGCTTCAAGTTCAGTGCACATAAACAATGTCAAATGTATATGTGTTGTCTTTAATTTTGATGTGTGCCATTATTATGGTAAACAAGTAATAATTGTGGATTAATTGCTGTATCTTGTCTGAGGTAATTGGAGTGTAAACATAGTTGCCCTTTTTTGGGATCAATAAAGTTGTCTGAAGTCTGAAGTTCATTGGATACAGATACGCTTCTGATGGCTGAGTCCAGGAAGTCATTAAAAGCATGGATCTTAGTCTTGATCAGTGGTGGGCACAGCTAACCAAAAAGTTAGCTTCGATAACCATTAATCTGCTAAATGAAAAGTTAAATTTTATAAAGCTAAACTCATAAACCCCCCAAAATTTAGCAGAATTTACAGCTAAAAACTAAACCGTTAACTTTCAGTATTGACTCCAGTACACTGGCAGCTATTGACACAACGATCAGCGCTTCTGTCTCATATCAGCCTTCTCTCAGCAAAAGAGACCTGGTGACCAGAGAGAAAGAGAAGAGAAAAGAAAGAAATAATTTATTTTTCACCACATACAGACTTGCAGGCGTATCACACGAGTCATGCACAGGCAGACAGTTTTGACTTATGGTTAAAATTTTAAACAAACTAATTCCAGACAAGTTATTGAAATTAACGTCACCTACGTCATTTTACAAAGTGAAAATATCAGCTATATGTTTTAGTTTTAAAGTAATGCACTAATCTTGAAGGATTGATGATTATTTTTCTCTTCCTTTCTCTCTGGTAGGCAGCTCTCCTCTGCTGGCAGAGGATTGAGTGCAACCATTCATAGCTGTCTGAAAAAACATGTAACAGACAGGCACTAAATTCTATGATTTCAGACTTTCCAAATGTTTTTAACTGTTAAGCTTTATTCACTATGTTCGCAAAAATATGTTAGCAGTCTGAAAGTTGTCGGAACTAAATTTATCGGAAGCTAATTGGTCCGCTGATGGTTTTCAAAGTTATCTGAAAAGCTAATCCACTAACGAAAACGTTAGCTTCAATAATTAGCAGTTAGCAGAACTGTGCCCATCACTGGTCTTGATCCACCACAATCAAAAGCACAAACACTCACGACTCCTCGCTTAGCCTCTCAACAAGTGCTGGAACCAGGGCATCCATTGATTCTGCAAAGATCACAGCATGGTTCATGAAGTCAATGTCGGTAAACCTTTCCTCACTAACAAAGGCAAATAATCCGCTGATTTACACAAGCCTACCCAATATCCAACAACGTAAAATGTAAAAGGTAGACTGAAGCACATTTTGCACTGTATAACCCCTTTAACCCCTTAACACCCATTGTCGCATATATGCTACAATCTCTGACTCAAATATGCAATTTACCAAATTGACCTGTATGCCCGTTGTCGCAAATTTGCAACATACCATCATTATTATTATAACATTATAACATAAAGTCATTACCAGAATACCCAATATTACTATCTAGTTTTTGTGCAAAAGTGAAATTAATAATCTCAACATTATTTACCATCTAGTTAAAGGCAAAAACACACACAAAACATTTTTTTATATACAGCTATATAAATTCGGGCGTTAAGGGGTTACATTCAGGGGCTATGGGTAGAGGTTTAGAAATCAAGTAGTTAGGAAATAATATTGTTGAAAGGTCTATTGCATTCTGATTTGCTCCTATAGTTTGTACAAACCCCAATTCCAATGAAGTTGGGACGTTGTGTAAAATGTAAATTAAAAACAGAATACAATCATTTGCAAATACTCTTCAACCTATATTCAATTGAATACACCACAAAGACAAGATATTTAATGTTAAAACTGATAACCTTTATTGTTTTTGTGCAAATATTTGTTCATTTTGAAATGGATGCCTGCAACACGTTTGAAAAAAGCTGGGACAGTGGTATGTTTACCACTGTGTTACATCACCTTTCCTTCTAACAACACTCAATAAGCATTTGGGAACTGAGGAAACTGTTGAAGCTTTGTAGGTGGAATTCTTTCCCATTCTTGCTTGATGTACAAATTCATTTGTTCAACAGTCCGGAGTCTCCGTTGTTGTATTTTGCGCTTCATAATGCGCCACACATTTTCAATGGGCAACAGGACTGGACTGCAAGCAGGCCAGTCTAGTACCCACACTCTTTTACGACGAAGCCACGCTGTTATAACACGTGCAGAATGTGGCTTGGCATTGTGTTGCTGAAATAAGCAGGGATGTCCCTGAAAAAGTCATTGCTTGGATGGCAGCATGTGTTGCTCCAAAACCTGGATGTACCATTCAGCATTGATGGGGCCATCACAAATGTGTAAGTTGCCCATGCCATGGGCACTAACACACCCCCATACCATCAAAGATGCTGCCTTTTGAACTTTGTGCTGGTAACAATCTGGATGGTCTTTTTCCTCTTTTGTCCAGAGGACACAACGTCCATGATTTCCAAAAACATTTTGAAATGTGGACTCATCAGACCACAGCACACTTTTCCACTTTGCGTCGGGCCCAGAGAAGGCGGTGGCGTTTCTCCATGTTGTTGATGTATGGCTTCGCTTTGCATGGTAGAGTTTTAACTTGCACTCGTAGACGTAGCAATGAACTGTGTTAACTGACAATGGTTTTCTGAAGTGTTCCTGAGCCCACGCAGTAAGATCCTTTACACAATGATGTTGGTTTTTAATGCAGTGCCGCCTGAGGGATCGAAGGTCACGGGCTTTCAATGTTGGCTTTCAGCCTTTCTGCTTATGTGTAGAAAGTTCTCCAGATTCTCTGAATCTTCTGATTATATTATGGACTGTAGATGATGGAATCCCTAAATTCCTTGCAATTGAACACTGAGAAACATTGCTCTTAAACTGTTGGACTATTTTTTCATGCAGTTGTTCACAAAGTGGTGATCCTCACCCCATCTTTGCTTGTGAACGGCTGAGACTTTTGGGGATGCTCCTTTTATACCCAATCATGACACTCACCTGTTTCCAATTAGGTGTTCTTTGAGCATTCATCAACTTTCCCAGTCTTTTGTTGCCCCGTCCCAACTTTTTTGAAATGTGTTGCAGGCATGCATTTCAAAATGAGCAAATTTTTTGCACAAAAACAAAAAAGTCTATCAGTTTGAACATTAAATATCTTGTCTTTGTGGTGTATTCAACTGAATATAGGTTGAAGAGGATTTGCAAATCATTGTATTCTGTTTTTATTTACATTTCACATCATGTCCCAACTTCACTGGAATTGGGGTTGTATGAAGATGAGTAATTGTGCTCTGAACAGTGACACACTGCTGCTGTAAAGCTGATCGGGCGTTCAGTAAAAACAGCAGAGTGGCTGTTTGTGGGTCGGTGACATGAACTCTGACATTCTGTCACTACAAGTGTCATTTATGTGATATACTGAGATGATACGATGTGTCACTTCATGTGTTTGTGGATCTGAGGGAGTATGTGTGATGTGTTTGTAGCTTGGAATTGGGGTTGTAATTATTATTGTCTCTTTGTTTTTTGTTTTTTTAGAATTGATTATAGGATTGTCTTATTCTCTGACTTGCCACACACTCACGAATGTTAGAAGCTTGTAACATTTAATTTTATCTCCACTTCACTGGGTGTTCATGTGAGGTCAGATTTTAAGGCTTTATTGCTAACATATAAAATTCTAAATGGACTAGTGCCTTCTTATTTGGTAGATCATGTAAAGCCTCATGTATCTGCCCGTGCTCTCAGAATACAGGCTCCCTGTGTATCAAAGGTAAAGACGAATGTAATGTCACACAGCACTTTTTTTAATCATGGACCTTTTCTGTGGAATGGTCTCCCATGAGAGAAGTCAGTCTATTTCTGTTGAGTCCTTTAAATTCAGACCAGAGAAAGTATGAGTTAATCAGTGAGATAGGAGTCAAGCTACCAATATATCTAGGTTTGATTCAAAGTCACACTACCTGTTTGTATCCTTGGACAAAACATGTCATCTGCATTCTCCCAGTGCAAGGAGATGTAAATGAGTACCAGTCTTAACTGGGGAAGTAACCTGTTCCATGGGACGAGGTGCACCACATAGCGCCACTGATAAATAAAATAAAACAAGCTGTGCAATTAGTGAATATCACTGGGTTGATATAAATAATCAAGGTTGGGTAGGATTACTTTGAAAGAATACATGTGGATTACATGTATGTATGTACATACATTTTTTATTACTTGTAATCTGATTACTTTTGGATTACATTTCAAAGTAATCCTACCCAACCATGTAAATAATACATAAAAGGGGACGCAATACAGAACCCCACGGTTAAATAACCCGGGTTAAATAAGAAAGAATGTCAACTCACGGAATTTGAACCTACATGTTCTGATTACCAGACAGAAACATTACCGCTGCACTACAATCACTGTCTTATAACAGGAGCATGAAGTAGCTAAAATTAACAAACAGGTAAATGTATTTAAAAAACAAAAAAAAAGAAATAAAGCACTGTGATAACTGACCAAACGGCATTTGGTACGGCGTATTTCTGCTCATACATGACTGAAAGTGGCGTAGTTGTCATACTGTTGGCTTGTCGTGGTCCTGCAGCACACTGCTCACAGCCCTCACAGCCCAACAAGCATGTACTGCCAGATGTGACATTCAGATCGCCTGCTGTGTGTCTAAACAGACTGACAGTCTGCTTTTATGTTTTTGTGTATTTCCACACAAGCACAAGCACACACACACACACACACACACACACACACACTTGTCCGTCAAAACACGGGGCGTATGCTGCAGCTGTGATATCCAGAACTGGGGATGTCTCAACAGCTGTGGGCAGCCTGACACGCCCCCTATCCTGTCAGCGCACAGACCAAGATGTCACTCTGTGATCAGATGAGATGCCTCGCCTGCAGGGAGGGGGGGCACAAATCACACATACACATGTGTTGGGGGGGCAGGGGGAAATGCGTGAAGTGTTGTGGGGGGAGCCGACACTCTGGCACGCCTCATGTGCAACTTCATAGTCTTGGGGCACTCAGACAAATTTCACTGCTAGCTCAACAGTGATTGTCTGCTGACTGTTGTCGTGTTAATAGTGTGAGTGGTCACATTTTGTAAGTGCCAAATGAGCAGTGTTAGGTGTTCATGTGTGTCAGCTGGAATTTGTCCGACACCTGCCATGAGAGGGTTCTATGAGCTCCCACAGTGCATACTCTGTCTTTCAGCCACTGGTGTGCGCAAATAGTTGTAGCAACAGGTGTATGAGGCAGCTACGATTTTACGTCTTGCACAGTTTTCCTGCTTCATGTGCACTTTAAGCGCAAATCGGCCAAATTCGCACTATGTGTGAAGGGGCCTGAATGATGGTGAACCATCACTGCAGTACATACCGTACTGACTGTGAAGGAACTTCTTAGAGTCAAGCCATCACTTTAAATGAGTGCAGTCTATACTCACTTTGTGTGGCAAAGCATCTTCAAGAAAAACTGAAGGTTCAGCTGGTTCAGACAGAGCTCTGGGAAATCTCTTTCATCAATGATTGATTTGGCATCAATGCAATCACTGACTAAACAAATGTAACATATTTTTCTCTGGGACTCTGAGCTGCTCTGTTCAATTATCCTGTTATTGCAAACAATGATTTAGGTGTGTTTTTCTTGGGGAAACATTTCTGTCCTTGCATGTGGTGACGATGTTATCCCTTGTGTTTAGTCTTGTTACTATGACCATAGCAGATGGTCAGCCTGCTTAAGGTTTCTTTCTGCAAAATTAAAATGCTGAAGAGGTTTTTCCTCACTGCTATGTTTGCTCACGGTGTGGAATATTTGCATGTAGTGCTTTGAGGTGACATCTTTTGATTTGGGGCTGTATACATAAAGTGAATTGAGTGAATGGACTCGTCGGTCTGCCTATGTATCCATTCATTCACTAACTGCAATTTAGGTCTCAACAGTGACATTTTGCATGTTTTCTCCACAGCAATAATGACAGGGTATTTTTGCTGCAGTTAGTGTTTGAAATTGCACTCAGGCATACAGGTGGATGTATTAATATTGAACTTTAAAACAATAATGAGAATAGGTTTGTATTTATTATGGACACTGCATTTCCAGGCTATTTGGTAATTCCTGTACTTGTTACCACTGTGCACTTTTCTGGGAATATTTCTAAATATTCACCACCTGCTCATGGTGATTTATTGCTTGTTAAAAAAAATAAGCAGATGCTGTTGTCAGGGTTGCAGTCATTTAGTATATACCCTGTAAAATGCTGCTGCCTGTTCTTTATCTCCGGTGAATAAAACAAGATCTGTCCTTTTATTTGTGGTCAAAGCTGCTTGTCTGCAGTGTCCATGTATGTGTGTGTAGGCACAACCTTCAGGGGTCTCTACTAAATTAAATTAGGGGCTGTGCTATATTTTTCATCCACTTAAGTGGACGTCTGGTGTGAGTGATTGTTTCAGGAATAATACAATGGATCTCTATTGGAGACATCTGGACTTGTGTAATGTGACCAAAACCTGAGGCCATCAACATATATGTGATAATGACTTGAAACATAAATGGAAAACAACTCCCCTTTAACCTTCCTGAACAATTTTATGACTCCACTTTGACTTGATATATAGTACTTTTCAAGACACAGCAGTAAAAATGACATTTACTTTTGTTGTTTGCACATCGTTTCAAACATTGTCATTTCAGTGCATGTTATTTAAGTGAATGAAATTGATAGATAATGGAGCATTCACAGTGGTTTGTGATCAAAACAACCACAGACCCCCACGGACCTGATACATGAAACAAACAGTTTAAATGTAGGGATAAGAAACAACTAGGAAAATGGAAATAATAATTTCTGATATGTGAATATTACTTACTCAGGACGCTAACGGTGGATTCAGAGGTCATATGGACGTTTGTGGGCTTGACATACTCTATGGTGAAACACCGGCCTTTTTCCTCTCCTGGAACAAAGGAGGGGAAAAAAATCAAGTCCACAAGATTCTGAAGTAGATTTAAATTACAGCTCTTGTGTCATTTTATTATATATATAATAGTTATACCAGCAAAATGTTAAAAACAACAACAAAAAACCCTTTATACAAAGAGACCTGTCATGAAAAAAGTAAGGACTGGGTTTCATAATTTGATTGAGCGTGCTATAATGACTGAAACTTCGAAATCAAAAGAATAATTTGGAACCTCAGCTTGCTTATGTGTGAAGATGCTGACAGTAACTTCACTGCAACTTGCAAGTGAAAGTGGAATTAGAAATTTGTGTGATATAAAACATTCCTTCTGCTGTCAGGTTTTTGTAAAAAGAACACCCATCATTAGAGGTTAACACGTTTTTTTTTCAACACTTTGCCAAAGCACAAAGTTGTGTATCTGGATATTAACACACAACTACACATGTGAAAGTCGTGTTGTCTTCAACACATCACTCACTCCAAGCGCTGCACAGCAGGTGATACAGTGTGTTTTATCCTGTGTAATTAGCTTTCACAGTGCACGCTGTGTGCTGATAATACACAGTTCATTTTGACTTCAGCACATTATCGTGTGAGCTCAGAGCAGAAAGACTCTGCTCAAGGTTACAATTTGTTAGTAAATAAATACACAGCTTTCAGAACTGTTTGGTTTTTTAAATAGTTTACAGAATAGAGGTTCTTAGTAACATTTAACTGAAATAAATCAACCTGAATCAAATCAAGAGTGTAGTCTGAGATATGTTGCATTAAGTCACTGCTAAAACAATTACATGACTGCAGGATGATTGCTTCTCAAACATTCATAGGATTGTGGAGGGCATGGGCATAAAAGCAAGCAAGCCCACACAATTATAGCCCCAAACCATGTGATGCCATAGTAGTTGCATACATGTATATATCAGTGGAATTAATATTTGCTGACTAACTACTTGATTCAGCCTCCATACTGAAGATGCCAATGTCTTGGAGACTTCGGACAGAGTCCTTGATCACCAGATGAGAGTCTAAAGCCCTGGTCCCACCAAATAATGAACAGTGAATAATGAGCCACGCAGTATATATTTTTTGGTACGAGAGGAGGCATTCAACAATCGTGGGAGAATAGTGGCTCTGATAGGCTCTTAGAGGCAGAATATTCGGCTAACGAGGCTCATCTCTGAGCGTGGTGCTAATTTCAAGAAGTTCAAAATTTAGTAACAACAGCGTGGGCAGTTTGTGTACAGATTACTACGAGGACAAACAAGGATTTTAGAGGCATGTTTGTGGTGATGACAAGGCTGTTAAAAGGCCATTAGCCGAGCACCTGGCAGCTACGAGGTATTTTGGACAGCCTATTTTGGGTTCAGCCCTTTTGCTCACTACAGTTCCACCTGCTTTGTGCACCGGACACTGTATATAAAATAATTATTTTGTAGCTGATTAATCATTTTTTGTCAGAGCTTGGAAGTTAAAAACACCTCTAATCACTTCTGGAATCACAGAGGACTGTTTCATCTGGACCCTTTTTCCCCTCTCTCTCGTGCACTGAAGTGGAGAACGTATTTGGAACAGCTTAAAAGGTAAGTATTTGTAATGTTTGTATTGTAATAGCTTGGTAAAACAGTTGCATGTTCATTCCTTCTTGCAGCTGTAACAATATGTTTATGATAGATTTAACATCTTGTTATGGATCAGATGAGCTCCACTGTGTGTGTGCGCACTGGCGCAATGACTGGCACCAAAGACGAGCATTTACGCAAAACGCCAGCTCGCAAATGAGTGATTTTGCAGTCAATAACGGATGAACACAAAGTTAAAAGTTTGATCATGGTGTCAAAATGACTGTGTTTAAAGCCACAAAAGCAACAAAGCCAGCGAGAAGAAGCGCGAAGGCGACTGTCCAGGAACGCAGAACACCAGCGCACAAAAGAGGGATTTTGCAGACATTAACGGACAAACACAATGTTAAAAGTTGGATCACAGTGTCACAATAACTGTAAGTTGCGGAAGAAATAAAGCCAGTGAGAAGAAGCACAGAGGTGACTGTCCAGGAACCCGTGGTTCGGTTCAGGGTGGTCTGGTTATGGATGTTTTTTTTTGGGGGGGGGGGGGGGGGGGGGGGTTGTGATCCGCACAGCTGCAGCAGCGGTTGTATATAATTAAAGCAGCCACCTCATTGTGGTGTTTTTTTTTTTGTTTTGTTTTTTTTTGGTCACAGAGAGCTGGGGGAATATGAAGAAATGCTGCATTTAATGACTCTGGAACACAGGTGAACTGCAGCCTGAAGCACAGATTTGCACACCGCCTGGTGTTGTGCCAAAGTAGTTATCCGTATCAGAATTTGTATCCCCTGGTGAGGGAGTGCGCACTCACTCAGTGCAGTGTCTTTTTTTGGACTGCGTTTAAAAAATGTGACAGCATCTTGAATGGACGCTGTGAATCGAAAACCCACACTTTAAAGGGACCAACTGTGGGAGGGCTGGAGGTTTGGACCAAACATACAGTAGTGTTCAGAATAATAGTAGTGCTATGTGACTAAAAAGATTAATCCAAGTTTTGAGTATATTTCTTATTCTTACATGGTAAACAAGGTACCAGTAGATTCAGTAGAGTCTCACAAATCCAACAAGACCAAGCATTCATGATATGCACACTCTTAAGGCTATGAAATTTGGCTATTAGTAAAAAGTAAAGTAAAGTAGAAAAGGGGGTGTTCACAATAGTAGCATCTACTATGTTCAAACTGCTTTTTTAGCAATCCTGTGAATCACTAAACTAGTATTTAGTTGTATAACCACAGTTTTTCATGATTTCTTCACATCTGTGAGGCATTAATTTTGTTGGTTTGGAACCAAGATTCTGCTCGTTTACTAGTGTGCTTGGGGTCATTGTCTTGTTGAAACACCCATTTCAAGGCCATGTCCTCTTCAGCATAAGGCAACATGACCTCTTCAAGTATTTTGATATCTCCAAACTGATCCATGATACCTGGTATGCGATATATAGGCCCAACACCATAGTAGGAGAAACATGCCCATATCATGATGCTTGCACCACAATGCTTCACTGTCTTCACTGTGAACTGTGGCTTGAATTCAGACTTTGGGGGTCATCTCACAAACTGTCTATGGCCCTTGGACCCAAAAAGAACAATTTTACTCTCATCAGTCCACAAAATATTCCTCCATTTCTCTTTAGGCCAGTTGATGTGTTCTTTGGCAAATTGTAACCTCTTCTGCATGTTTTTTATTTAACAGAGGGACGTTGCGGGGGATTCTTGCAAATAAGTTAGCTTCACACAGGCATCTTCTAACTGTCACAGCACTTACAGGTAACTCCAGACTGTCTTTGATCATCCTGCATCAATGGGTGAGCCTTTGCCATTCTGGTTATTCTTCTGTCCATTTTGATGGTTGTTTTCTGTTTTCTTCCAGCGTCTCTAGTTTTTATTTTCTTTCTTTATTTTTTTGTCCATTTTAAAGCATTTGAGATCATTGTAGATGAACAGCCTATAAGTTTTTGCACCTGCATATAATTTTTCCCCTCTCCAATCAACTTTTTACTCAAACTACGCTCTTCTGAACAATGTCTTGAACGTCCCATTTTCCTCAGGCTTTCAAAGAGAAAAGCATGTTCAACAGGTGCTGGCTTCATCCTTAAATAGGGGACACCTGATTCACACCTGTTTGTTCCACAAAATTGACAAACTCACTGACTGAATGCCACACTACTATCATTGTGAACACCCCCTTTTCTACTTTTTTTTTACTAATAGCCCAATTTCATAGCCTTAAGAGTGTGCATATCATGAATGCTTGGTCTTGTTGGATTTGTGAGAATCTACTGAATCTACTGGTACCCTGTTTCCCATGTAACAATAAGAAATATACTCAAAACCTGGATTAATCTTTTTAGTCCCATAGCACTATTATTATTCTGAACACTACTGTATGCCTAAATGTGGACCAACGTCACGTTACATGGTGCTGCATGGATCATATGTGGCTTGACGTGGACCATATGCAGTGACACGAGCCATTCAAGGTTGGACGGGGCTCGAATGACAGGTCGGTCATGGCTTACTAGAGGCTGATACCTGGCACATGTGAGGTACAGAGAGGCACATAGAGGTGCCTTAATAGCGGATACGTGATAGCTCAAAACATGGATCATTCTTCAAATAATCACTGACACACGCATGTGTGGCTCATTATTCATGGCTTATTATTCGGTGGGACCGAGGCTTGAGTGTTTTAGCTGTGCTCAATTGCTCAAAAATATCTCTTTAATGGTGTCTTCATATGGTGTAGTACCACTGAGTGAAGCTTTACTGAATTCCATAAACTGATTTAAAAGCATTTAAAAGACTAATGGACAGACCGGGTACAAACAAAATGTTTGTTTCTGTGGGTTATCAGAATAATTAATATTTTAAATATCAAATCATTTATAATAAAATTAACAATAAAGTGTGAGCAAAATAATCTTTATTCTTGAACAGAATTATTTTGAGATAACTGTCAGATTCGGAAAACATTATTATTATTGATTTGATTTTATTGACTTTGTGGGCTGTAAACCTATAAAGTTACCAGGTTTTTATTCAAGTTTGAAACCTTGTTCAATGTTCTTTAATAAATAGAGTAATCTTTGTAATATTGAAATACTGTAATATTAAATTTATTTGTAATTTTGAAATTCAGTCATTTAAGGATATCTTGATTAAGACAATACAACAAAAAAACTGACATTTATTGATGCATTTAAACCCTTTTCACAGTACTGTATTTGCAAAGAACCTTCCACTACTGTATAAGGATGGAAACATCTAATTGAACACATCATGACAAGTGTGGATGGATAAAAGGGTAAAAATAAATTGTGAAGAAGCATGGAGGTGTTTCTAAAGGGGATGTGATGAAAGTTAATCACGAAGCTGTCACTTCTCACTCCAGCCTTACTGTTAGGCAGAGACTCAGAATGTTGATGTCACAAATGAAATTGGTCTTCACACATGCAGCCGTTATTTCATCTAACACAAGACATCTGTGGTTCCCCTCCCCAGGTTAAACTGTCATGTCGGTGTGTGAAAGGGTCTGCTTTAATGGTCATAGTGGCACAGTTGTTAGCTACATTCCAATTTTTGCACACGTGCCTCCACAGCCAGTGTTATTTTAAATTTTCTTCTATAGCATTAGAATTTCTTAGGAAAATCATTAAAATATTAATTGCAAAAGAAATTAATTTTATTCTGACTTAATGTTGCAGCCGTAAAGGCTCAGTTTCAGTAATGTTTTGAAGAACTCTATTGACATTGCTGTTTCAGACTTTTAATGAAAAACATTTATATCCAAATACACAAAAGTGCAGTAAACTTGAGGCAAATGTTAATTTAATGATGTATTGTAAGAGTTATGCTTACAATGTAATAGATGAAGCTTAATTATACAACATATTACAAACATGATTAGTCTGTATTTCCAGTAACAATATTTTAAGAAGCTGAACTGAAGTATTTTACTCTTTCCACATGTGACAATCAGCCCTACAGCTTAACATGCATCTCTGCAGTTCAGTGGACCTAAATAGTTTCATTAACTATCTTTAATTAGGTTTTTTGTTGTTGTTGTTGTTGTTTAGAATTATTTTATTTATTTATTTATTTATTTATTTATTTTACTGTTGTATTATTCACACTTTGTAAATGTTGGCCGAGCAGGTCACGAAACATAATCCACATGAATTCTGCTGTGATCTTTTCTGGGTCAAACACTGTGAGTCAGAACAGTTAAGTTGGCAATAAGGCCACTCAATTTGCCCATAAAACACACACTGGACCATTAGTCCCTTTATAGCAATGACCCACTGCATGAAAGGAAAACATCTGTTACCTAGGTAGACAGATTTCCAACACATTCACTAAGACTACAAACCCCAAACAGGGCAGATGAGGTCACAAGGGCCAATGAAGCATTCCAACAATATCTGGAACATAATTAAAGTAATGGCTGAACCTATTTATGTCTCTAATGATAAATGACATAAGACCCTTCACATCAACACATCCTGCATCCTGCCATTAACAGTTTGAGAGAGGGTAAGAGCAAAAGTTTATACCTGGTTTACTCTGGGGCAACGCTTGTCTGGAAGACTGTCTCTCTAAGAAAAGAATAAAAATCTAACTGTTAGTGTTTCTGCTCTGATTCATCTTTCCATTCACAACTTTGTGAAGTTGGAGTTGAAGGAGGAGTGATGATTTGAAAGGTTAAAAGGTGTCAAAGCGTGCATAGGTGAAGTGCAGAAGCTTTTGTAAGTTTGGGGGTTTAGTCACATGAGATTTATACACTACTGAGCATGAAAATGAAGATTTTATTTCCGTTTTAATTTCATGCAAAACATTATAGTCTCATCATTTTCCGCCAACAATAATGCATGTTAATATTGTCTTTGTCAGTGTTTTAGGAAACTGATGCCGTCTCGTCTTAGTCATGGAAAAAAAATGCTCTTTGGTGAATATGTTTAGTCTCGTATCGTCTGACGAAATTAACACTACTGGGGGGAAAACCATCCAGTAGAGCTATGGATGATGACTGCTTCTTGAGCATGGAACCATCCTGCATTGTATCAACAATTTAGGCTGTTAGTGATGATGTAGCGGTGCAGAAATTCTGTTATGACATCATGTCAATATTGACCAAAATCTCTGAGCAACATTTCCAGCATGCAATTGAATCAGTGTCAGTTCCGAAGACAGGGGGAGTCCAAACCAGCACTAGTAAGGTGTGCCTAATAAAGTGAGCAGTGAGGGTATAGCCCAAGAGCTGAGGGGATCTGGGGGGTGCTACTGGATCCAGGCCAATAAGACTGGGCAAATCACAAAAAACAAACAAACAAAAAAAAAAAAACTAAAAAGGAGAGCTTTTGGAGTTACCACAGACAAGAGGAGAAGGCAAAACCAAAATAGGCATGCTCCATTCTGAAAAGGTGTTCAAGAGGTTAGAGAAGATGTGCTGTTCGTGACAGCTGTAGACACTCAGATCCAGACTCACCAAACACATGTAAAACTGAGAACATTATCAAAATACGCAAACCCACACAATTCACAAAACCTTATAATTTTAAAGTTTCTTCAGGTGCACCTACCTAAAAACATTTAGGCTTTTTCAGTGTCACAGCTATGATAATGCCATCGTAATTTGCTGGGCACTGCCAAGTGTAGTGACATGTTTGATGAAAAACAGTAATACATTTATTGTGTTGATTTGACCTGAATCATGAAAAGTAAACATTTTGCACAATTGCATTAATTCCTATCCAGTTCATCATAAAGCTCCAACCTTATTGCAATCAAATGATCAACGTTGCCTCAATGATCCAGAAATTAACAACATATACATTAATTACATGATGAGTCATTGCAACCAAAACTCACCTGCCAAGAAACAAACCCTCCACAGGCCGGAGTGCAGCGACATGCGCATCTCGGTGCTTTGGTTGAGGGGGAGGATGACGCCCTCCTCCAGGTAAAGCCAGTAGTCGGTGCTGACAGCAATCCCCAAAAGACCAAGGCCACAGACAGCAAACACGCTGCTGAGCAACATCAGCGCCTTCCTGCCAAATAGGCTCATACCACTGCCTCAACAGCAGGGGGCGCCTCCAGCAGAAAAGGGGAGCTAGAAGCAAAAAGAAAGGTAAACAAAAACATCCCTCAGAGTTCACTGCAGTGAAGGGGACACATAAAGGTCCGGAAATCACTTCAAAAACAAAGCAGCAGTGAGTAACAGCAATGCTTCTTTGCAGCCTGTGTCGCTTTTTACAGAGTTTTAGTTGAATCTGTGGAATTCCTAAGAACTTGTGGGACTTTCCAGCAGGTTGCTGGACATCATCACTGGTCCAGCTATACACAGATACTGTTAGTTGTCACAGGGTTTGCTTCCCCGTTTATTTTGATGAAATGTAAGGTTATTGAGGAAATGGCCTGGCGCATGAGGGAGGCAAAAGGAAAAGGAAAAGAGAGAAGACAAAAAATAACTTGCTCAGTGAACATTATAAAATTATGGAACGTATTTCCACCCAAGTAAAATGCATAAACCTAGCCAGAAACAATTTTGCTGAGTGACCCAAATGTAAATTTGTTGGGTCAACATGATGAATTTGTGTTAATATTTAATAGGGTCGTTACTACTTTTTAAAATAGTACAATTACATGAATAAATTGTGTTGGTCCAACAAAAAAAAGGTAAGTTGACATGTAACTGTACTATTTTAAAAAGTAGTTGTAACTACCCTATTAAATTAGGTAACTCATAATCATATCAAACAAGTTTCAATGGCCCAAGAAACTTACATCAGTGTGTTACATTTACCCTCACAGGGCAGGGGTCATGGCCAAGTGGTGAGTGCACTTTGTTTCAGTGTGGAAGGTTCCCAGTTCAAACCCTACCCCTACCACATTCCTCCATGCAATGTGGAGTTGTGTCAGGAAGGGCAACCGGCGTAAAACCTGTGCCAATTCAACATGCAGATTCACCTTGGATTTCCTATTTTACTGAGTGTATGAGGTGAGGTTAAAGAAAATACAACATTACTTACTCATTCATTCATTTACTACATTGAGACACAATAATAAATGTTCATTGCATTTTGCCTTGCCAACACCAGATAGTGACCCTGGTGAGAGTCTTCGTTGTGTAAGTTAAGCCCAGGTTACACATAGACGGTTTTGTTGGCGGGTAGCACGTAGACTGAAGTTCGCGGTAGTTCCGGCTGTTTTCGCGGTGGAAAGGGGCGGAGCATTTCGCCGGCATTTTGAGCGCCGTACTAGCCGCAAATACGTGGATAAAACGCAGCTAAATCCACTGAATAAAGCGGCGTTTTGACGCCGTAGCATCTGGCACACATCAGGTAACGGGGGTTGCCAGTTCTATCCTTTACAATCGCAGGTTAAGACACGCATGAGAACGGCGGTGTTCTGCTGCCGCCGATAATGCCCTGTGTACCGCTGGATTTATCCAGGCAAATCCTGTGTTACTCCAGGAACTTTTGCATATAGGCACCGCCCCCAGAGTATAATAGGCTGAAGCAGCTATCACTGCAGGGGGAGGGAGCTCATCTCTCAGCCTTTTCTTTTCCTCTCCTTTTCCCCTCCTCAACGTGTTGCTCGTCTCCACCACAGGTCTCTCCTCTGCTTCTGAACCAGACCTCTTGGTAAGTCTTTGCCACTGCCAGTTTTCTTTTAGGAGGCATACTGGAGCTTCTCTGCAAAAATATCTGGAGCTGGCCATGAGTGAGAGGCCTGCATGCAGCGCGCTAGCGTTTTTATACTGACCACCGCCTATCGGCCGTTTGGAACGCCGTTAACCAGGAGGTGGCATTTAGAACGGTGTACTGTCCGCTAGTGCCGCCATTTTGTCTGCCTCTGTCGCCAGTTAAAACGCCTTTGAGAACGCCGATGTGGGCTCTGTCGCCGTTTTACACACCGTTGGTTAGGGATACAACGCCGGCCGCCAATTACGGTGGTGTAAACTGCGGCACTACAGGAAGGGGCAGGATGAAACAGCGATTAAAAGTATCAAACGCCGTTGTTCGCGTTGTCTCCGTCGTCACGCGAATTCTCCGGGAGCGCTCCCGGAATTATTCGACATGTTGAATAATTTTTTCGACGATTCCCTGTAAAGCCGGAACTAAGCCACGCCCCCTAGTGCCGGCGTTAACAACGGCGTATGATCCTTAAGACGGCCAAAAACTCTTCCGGGACGCTTCCGGGAGCTCTTACCGTCTATGTGTAAACGGGGCTTTACACAGGAAACCTGCAAACACAGGGAAATGGGATGTCAGTTACACTCACATCCACACTTTTAGTAGCAGAGTAATGCCCCCGCTACAGTGTTGTACAGAGTGGGTGCAGAATCTTTGAATTCTTCCTAGTAATTTCTGGTGTACCTCAGAAGTATGTTCTGGCTCCTGTTCTGTTCCATGTTTGCATGGATTGGCTGCTGCATAGGGAATAGAATAGAGCTGTGGGTTGTGGAGTCCAGTGAGGCAGATGCCTTTCTAGGTGAGAAAATGTTCACTGACTTCTTTTCAGAACCTTTGTAGAAGATGCTTTGTCCTTTGTCGAATCAACAGATGCCCTGATAATGACATTAAAAAAATGGAGTGTGGAGTCAGGATGTTGTGCTTTGCAGCTGTGCTAAATCAAGACTAATATCCAGGCTTTCAGTGACTTTCTGGATTTGGCTATCAGAAGCACATCTGTGGTGAAAGTGTCAAACTTGTTGAGAGAGTCACAGTAATTAAGCAATCGACACCAAACTTCCTATGGTGACTGGTGGCACCAAGGGGGAGGTCATTGGGGCCCTTAGGTTGAAAGCGTATGTGCTCTCTTGTTTGCTCTCTCGTTCATTTTCTCTCTTTCTCTCTCCCTCTCTCTCTCCGTATTTTCATGCTGTGCAAACATCAAACTTTTTGGAAACACAAGCCCTTTCAACTGTAAAATAAGCCATAAATTTCTAAATATATCATCAATGACGCTCACGCACAGGATTTTAATGAAGATTTTTTTCACTTTCAGTGGACAGAATCTCTGTTCGGCTGTCCTCCTCTGCTGCGATCTGAGCTGGCGTTTCATAGCGTTTCACAGCACACATTTTCATCAACAATTCAGTTCATTTTTCAGAAAATCCGTGCTCAACAAACAGACAATTTGAACCCGAGAGCCAGGTGGAACTTTGTCGCTACCCACAGCTAGAATATAGGTCTACCAATGACATTAACACTTGTCCGATTGTCCGGGACAAGTGTAAAATGTGATCGGACAAGCAATAGCTCTAAATCATTGTCCGACCGGACAAGTGGCATTTTTTTTTTTTTTTTTTGGTTTAAAATGTTGAAATTCTTTATTTTCATTGCTCGGAACCAAAATACCTGACCGCCACCTTTTTCCCATTTATATCACATCTTGTCTCGCACCTCATGCGAAAGCGTGTTCGGTTTTTCCCACCACTCTCCAGCGGACAATGGAAAACATGTTAACACAGGGTTCTCCCCAGACAATGGAACAACAGTGCCGCGCCATCAGTGTTCTGACAGCGCCGTCACATTCTGCTCTGCTATCAGGTAGTTTTTTAAATCCAGCCAGGCTGTTTGTGCTGAACTGCCTGCTCGTCCCTCCCCCGCCGGCACAGAGCCGAGCAGCGCTGCAGCTCAAGAACACAGTAGAAAAAATCTCTGTCAAAGTCTTATGATAAAAAGAGCTCCTTCTGCTTGCATAGCTCCAGAAATTCATTTGTAGGCTTTATTTTACAGTTGAAAGACTTCATGTTTCCAATGTTTGCTCAAATGCGGTGTGAGAGTGAGGAAACTCTCTACTTCCCTCACAGAGAGAGAGAGAGAGAGAGAGAGAGAGCGAGAGACAGAGACAGGAGAGAGTGAGACAGAGAGGAGAGAGAGACAGAGAGGAGAGAGAGAGACAGAGAGGAGAGAGAGACAGAGAGCGAGAGAAAGGAGAGAGTACTGTACATGCTCATAGTTTTCATGTTCATACTTTTCAGTTGGCCAACATTTCTAAAAATCCTTTTTTTTGTATTGGTCTTAGCCCTCTGGGGTCCGAGGACATTTTTTTGGACAGTTCACTCACCTGACATAAATGTCTTATTATTGCTGTCAATAGCTCTCCCTGCATCCCACAATCAAGTTTTATGTCTTTTTTCAGGACAGCCTGTGCTTTCAGAATATATATGTTTTTGTTGTGTTTTATAAGTGTAATAAAGGTTTACAATCAAAAATAGGCAAGGAAAAAATAAAGCGAAAAATAATTTTCCACACACATTTATTCAAAACACACAGAAAACTATAATAAACAACTGTTTTGACACTTTATAAAGGTAATTTGAGGTCTTGTGTGAAAGTCTTTATCAATCAATCAATCAATCAGTTTTTTTATATAGCGCCAAATCACAACAAACAGTTGCCCCAAGGCGCTTTATATTGTAAGGCAAGGCCATACAATAATTATGTAAAACCCCAAAGGTCAAAACGACCCCCTGTGAGCAACCACTTGGCTACAGTGGGAAGGAAAACTCCCTTTTAACAGGAAGAAACCTCCAGCAGAACCAGGCTCAGGGAGGGGCAGTCTTCTGCTGGGACTGGTTGGGGCTGAGGGAGAGAACCAGGAAAAAGACATGCTGTGGAGGGGAGCAGAGATCGATCACTAATGATTAAATGCAGAGTGGTGCATACAGAGCAAAAAGAGAAAGAAACAGTGCATCATGGGAACCCCCCAGCAGTCTACGTCTATAGCAGCATAACTAAGGGATGGTTCAGGGTCACCTGATCCAGCCCTAACTATAAGCTTTATACAACAAAAAGGTTCAAACAATAAACACAAATGCACATTTTGAACAATATATACAAAATTGTCTATGCTTTTTGTTGTCCATTGATATGGTAAACAGTGCTTTACGCAGAGAAAGCAACAGAGTTATCCAGTAACAGTGACATGCAAACTAGTGGAGCAATCCCGATAGTTACACTTTGTTTGAGCATGTGAGATTGTCATCAGAGGCTCTCCTGTGTGCTGCTGCTTTCACTGATTGCTGTGCATAATGGCGCAGGGCGCACTGAGTATGTACTAATTATATGTACTCATTGGAGCACCCAAGGGGCTATTCAAACGGGCCAACTAGTAACATATCACTCCTGAAAACGATCTTTGGCTTTTCACGTGAGGTAAATCTGCCCTACGATTGGATTTTGGAAAACCATGTGACGGTGAAGCAATTCCAATTGGACACTCACATTGCGCACATCATCACACAGCTTCTATGAGGAGTACAAACATGGCCGATGGCTGGCTCGAAAGTCCATGGAGTTATCTTTTCACCAAAAAAAAAAGTAAGTTTCTATCTTATATCATTCAAAAGTTATTTATAATTTAGTAAAGCTTGGTCTTAGCCATTGTATAAGAACTATTCTAATTTTCTGAGATACTGAATTTGGGATTTTCATTAGTTGTCAGTTATAATCATCAAAATTAAAAGAAATAAACATTTGAAATATATCAGTCTGTGTGTAATGAATGTACAATGAATGAATGAATGAATGAATGAATGAATGAATGAAAACTGTTTATTTCGAACATTTGATACAACAACAATTACAAGATAGATCAGTAAAGACAACAACAAAAAAGTTCCTACTGTGTACCCAACATGTCCGAAAAGGGGTAGGGTGAAGCATCAGCTTATTTATCCCTACCCCTTCTTCCCCACAACCAGTAATACCCTTTGCCACATATACACATAGATTCCTACACACCTAAACCGATATCAATATATATATATATATATATATATATATATATATATATATATATATATATATATATATATATATATATATATATATATATATATATATATATATATATATATATATATACACATATACACACATATACACATATACATATATATACACACATACATATACACAAACATAAATATACACCTACACATACCTACTTACATACAAAATACTATATATTTACAAGCCAAATCAAAAAACAAAAACACCCTAACCCTCATTACCCTTCCTCCTCCCTATACCTAGAAAAAAACATATTTTTGTACCGCTGTTTGAACTGGTTCATGCCTGGACATTGCTTGAGCCCCACTCCCAATCTGTTCCACATCCTCACCCCACAGACAGAAATACAGAAACCTTTTAATGTTGTTCATGCCCACTGATGCTTTAAATTAAATTTCCCCCTCAGACTGTAATCCCCTGATCTGTTAAAAAACATATTTTTAATATTTGCTGGAAGTAAATTGTTTATTGCTTTATACACAATTTGTACTGTTTGAAAATTAACCAAGTCTGTGAATTTTAAGAATTTGGATTGTAAAAATAGTGGATTTGTATGATCTCTATAGCCAGTATTATGAATAATTCTTATAGCTCTTTTCTGCATTACTGATAGTGATTGTGTTGTACCTTTATAAGTATTACCCCATACCTCTGCACAGTACTGTAAATATGGTAAAACCAGTGAGCAGTAAAGAATGCGGAGTGAGTTGTGGTCCAGAATATGTTTCGCTTTGTTTAGAACTGAAATGCTTCTTGACAGTTTACTTTGTATATGTTTTATATGAGTCTTCCAGTTTATCTTATCATCTATTATCACCCCCAGAAACTTATTTTCATGTACCCTTTCAATATCTACCCCCTCGACTTGTAACTGAACCTGTATGTCTGTATTACAATAGCCAAATAACATGTATTTTGTTTTACTTAAGTTTAATGATAATTTGTTTCTGTCAAACCATATTTTCAATTTTCCCATTTCTATACTGATCCTCCTCAGTAACTCCTGCAAATCCCCCCCTGAACAAAAAATGCTTGTGTCATCTGCAAATAATACTAATTTTAATATTTTGGAAACATTGACAATATCATTTATATAAATTAGAAACAGTTTTGGACCCAATACTGACCCCTGTGGGACGCCACAAGCATTGTCCAAGCATGATGATGTATATTCCCCCAACTTCACAAACTGTTTTCTGTTACTTAAGTAGCTTCTCACCCAGTGCAACACCAACCCCCTAATCCCATACTGTTCAAGTTTATTGATTAATATGTCATGATTGATTGTATCAAAAGCCTTTTTAAGGTCTATAAATATTCCAACTGAATGTAATTTGTGGTCAATGGCGTTTGTATTCTCCTCAACTGATTCTATTAATGCAAGTGATGTTGAACTATGTGCTCTGAATCCATATTGACTATCAGTAAGTAATTTATGTTTATTTATGAATTTGTCTAATCTATTATTGAATAACTTTTCTAATAATTTGGAAAATTGTGGAAGCAAAGAAACAGGTCTATAATTTGTGAAGTGATGTCTATCCCCAGTCTTATACAGCGGCACAACCTTAGCTATTTTCATTTGATTGGGAAATTTACCGGTTTGAAATGATAAGTTACAGATGTATGTTAATGGTTCTACAATCCATTCAATGACCTGTTTTACCACCACCATATCAATTTCATTTAAATCGGTAGATGTTTTATATTTACAATTATTCACAATGTCTATAATTTCTTTTCCATCCACTGCTGTGAGGAACATTGAACAGGGATTTCTTTCTATGAGATTATTATCCCAATCCTCAGGTTGGGAATCGGGAATTTTTTCTGCCAAGCTTGGTCCAATATTTACAAAAAAATTATTAAAACCGTTGACTACCTCATCCTTATTTTCCTTCTTGACATTATTATCAATGAAATACTGAGGGTAACTCTGTTTTTTATTACCATTTTTGATAATGCTATTTAATATATCCCATATTCCTTTAATATTGTTTTTGTTATTATATAATATGTTACTATAATATTCCTTCCTACATACCCGTATAATATTAGTTAATCTATTTTTGTATTTCTTATATCTATTTTCTGCCTCTTTAGTCTTTAGTTTTATGAATTCTCTATACAGTGTATTTTTCTTATTACATGCATTTCGTAACCCTTTCGTCATCCATGGTCGAGCTTGGATTTTTTGTTTTCTGTAGTCTTGTTTAATTGGACAATTTTTATCATATAATGATGTAAATATTTGTAAAAAAGTTTCATATGCACTATCAACATCACTTTCACTGTATACCTTTTCCCAGTTTTGCTCCTGTAAATCCTTCTTTAGTGTGTTCATGTTTTCCTCTGTCCGCACTCGCCTGTATTTTATTTTCTCCTCTGGCTGATTCCGCCAATGGTTTCTATTCTAAACGATGAAAACTGGTAGATGATCACTAATGTCATTGATTAATAATCCACTCACAGTGTTATTCTCAATATCATTGCTGAATATATTATCAATTAAGGTAGCACTATGGGATGTAATTCTGCTTGGCCTGGTGATTTTTGGATATAAACAATGAATATACAAGTGTCACTTTTTAAATGGAATTACTGAAATAAATCAACTTTTTCATGATATTCTAATTATATGACCAGCACCTGTACTGCAGAAGAGAGCTCTCTCAAACAGCTCAGCTTCAGAAACCTCCCCTCCTCCCACTCGGTAGCAAACAAAGCAGAGAGGAAAGAGCAGCAGTTGAGAGGATTCACAGAGGCTCCTCACATATGGGAAAATGTCACGGGTTGGATTGGTATTTTCCGATACTTGAATTACGTTGGTATTGGAAGCCGATCCTGATATCGGATCGGTCGCAACCTTACCCATAATCGGAGTGCATTTGGGGTGTGTCTGTCTCCACTTTGCTATTTACACTGCATAATCTGAACACAAAATAATGCACAGGGCATATATGGTTTGTATTTAGCCTGTTAATTAATTATGGTGGGTTTTGGACGAAACAGAAATGAAACCAAATAGTGACCAAGTGTACTTTCTATCAGTGTGGAAGGTTCCAGGTTCAAAGCAACCCCACTCTCCATGTAATGTGGAGTTGCTTCAGGAATGGAATCCGATATAAAATGTGCCAAATCAACATGCAGATCCACCTCAGATCTGCTGTTTTGACCCCAGTTGAAAGCAAGGGAGAAGATGGAATGAAACCAATCAGCTTGGCATTTGTCATTGCCTTTAAAAGTAGTTTGTTTGAATTTGGGACATTACCATTTAGATGTTAGATTCACTAAGTAACAGAAGTGCAAGGTTCTCTGGCGAGGGAAAACTGTTAGAAAGGTTAATGTTAAAGCTCTGTAAAATATATTTACCATTATAATTGTCTTAGTAATTGATTGAACAATGCCATGGAAGAGGAAGTGTACAAAGGGCACAGATAAGATTGATGATGTGTTCATCAGTGCATGATGAGCAAGAAGGAAAGGACTATTCCTCTGATTGTCTTATGCTATATGATGAGGCAAGACAATGTTTCATCAGTGTATGTCAATGACTGTCATACTATCAAATGATTTCATTGAATGGACTTTGTAACACCATGGGACTCTATAAAAGTGGCATGAAAACTGAATGTACTTGTATTTTGTCTTCAGACTTACACTCTGTATGACTTCTACCTTTAAAGCTTTAAATGAAGAAAGATCTTAGTAACTGAAACCTGTTTCCCCTGGTGTCTCATTTGTTGTCTGTGTCAGTGTTTTTAGGTAATTGTCCTAACAAAAATAATCTGCACAAAAACTTCAAAATTGTGCAGGCAGATCATTTATCGAAGCTGCATCCATGACAGCTCCATGAAGTGAAGCATTTGACTACCTTGTTCCTCCATCTCCGTGCATCCCATCTCCTCCATATTGAAACAGACTTGTACCATCCCCTGGACAGTTCCATCTTGGCGCTCCCTCCCTATGAACCCGGGGAAGAAGAACACCACTGCAAAAAATATAAGTTTTATAAAAATATTTTATATTAGTTTTTACTTTTATTTTTAATTTTTGCTTTCAATACAGTTTCAGTTTTGTTTGAGTTATGAAGAGGCATTAGGATGCCAAACCACACCTCATTTTAAGACCAACACACCCGCGGTTGCACAGGTGGCAACACGCCATTGTTTAAACAACATAAGGGCTGGATTTGAAAATGACCACCGCATCAAATGGAAACTACCAATGACACTTGCACTGTGCTGCATGCTGCTTTGCAAAGGGTGCAACTTTGGTCCAAAATGTTTTTTATTCACTTGTAGTACCAGTCAAAAGTTTAGACAAAAGTGTGTCCAAACTTTTGACTGGTACTGTAAGTGCAGCATGCGACAGAATCAAAAAACCACAGAAGTGTATAACCTATTCATAGGTGTCATGGGTGTCTCCTTCTTGCATGTTCACTGAGTTTTTGAGAACTGCCAAGTCCAGACAGATTGACTATGCAGTATCATGCTGTTTGTATTTTTATTTATTTGCGAAGTACATCACCATACAATGAAGTAAACAAGCCAGATTATATCCACATGTTGAACTGGTAGATGCTCCACAGCATGTTTTTGATTGTGGGAGGAAACCGGAGTGCCCGGGGAGACACGGGGAGAATATGCAAACTCCACACAGAAAGACTGGGAAGTGATCCCACAACCTTCTTGCTGTGAGGCATCAGTGCTAATCACTAAGCCACCGTGCCTCCATTTCTTAATGATTGATTTGTCTGAGTGAGCATTTGAAAGTGCATTCAGTGACTGGTAAATGTTCACGTATCCATGCCCTTGACTTGTCAAGAGAAAAATGGCTGTGAAAGTGTTTTTCTGTTAACAATAATTCTTACATTTGTTCTCTGTAATTACTTACCACCTCTGAAAAGAGAGAGACAGCGAGTGTTTTATTTCAATTCCATTGCAGTGAGGCAAAATTTGAAAAAAAAAAATTCTTTCTGTTGAACTACTTATGTATACTGACTTTCCATTCCAAAAATGATTGACAACTTCACATCCAAAAACCACACACACACACACACACACACACACACACACACACACACACACACACACACACACACACACACACACACACACACACACACACACACACACAATCCTTAGCAAGTACTAATAAATCCCATTGTGTGTTTGTTGCTTTTCAGAGGACAAAGAGATCTGAGATTTTAAAGGTGTATTATTTCTATTCAGACGGCCTTCCCATCAAACGCATCAGGTTTTTAAAAAGACCTTTGTAGTTCCTCGCTGCTTGAAAAGGAATACTGAAAACACCTGTTTGCTTACATCAACATCTGTGTTTCCTTGAAAAGCCTGACAACCTGTGATCTCTGTCTATTGTTGCTTGAACAGAGATTTTCCTCTTGTAATTGTCCATTTCTGATTCATTTGTGCAGAAATTTTCTTTAGTTGATCATCAGTTTAACAAGAGATAACACACAAAAACAGAGAAAAATGTTAACATTCTCATGTACCACTGAGCAGAGACACTGCAGGGGTGTAGACGTCTTGCTGGACACAACACTGTGAGAGTAAAGGCCACATCATTGGCAACAGTATAAGTCATTCCCCTTCTGTCCATTTTGTTAACATGCACCTAACCTTCTGTCAACCTCAATTTATGTGACTCGCAACACGAAGCACCACATTTCCAAGAACAGCCACAAATTCAATGAGAACAATTTGTTGTGGCGTGCTATGCTGAAACATGGAGCTTGAGGCAAATGCTGTCAGTGGCATTAGAAGAAGGCAGAGAAGACAAACAACTGCTGCCAGAGAGAGAGAGAGAGAGAGAGAGAGAGAGAGAGAGAGAGAGAGAGAGAGAGAGAGAGAGAGAGAGAGAGAGAGAGAGAGAGAGATAGATAGATAGATAGATAGATAGATAGATAGATAGATAGATAGATAGATAGATAGATAGATAGATAGATAGATAGATAGATAGATAGATGTGAGGGAGGTGCAAGAAGGCATGGAAAGCCAAGACACCAACTGAAATCTATCAGGTGTCCCATCTGATGGCCCATAAAAAGATGTCTCATTGCCAAGGGGTCATAGAAGAATGGGAAAAAACCAAAGGGCTCTCCCAGGCTCTTCACAACCGTATTGTTGCAAAACAAAGCAATGGCATTGTTTACAGAAGCGTTTCAAAACTTCTCAATGTTCCATGAGCACTGTTGGGGCCATAATCGGGAAGTGTAAAGAACATCAATTCATAACAAACTGGCCACAACAAAGTGATCCTCGGAAGATTGCTGACAGAGTGAAAAGAATTATCACAAAAGTTGTCCAAGAGCCAAGGACCACTTGTGGAGAGCTTCAAAAAGATGTGGAATTAGCACGTACAATTGTTTCAAAGAAAACAATAAGTAATGCATTCAACCGCCATGGCCTGTATGCACGCCATGTGCGGGGCCAAGGGGCGGCTAGAGCTCCCCCTGGATTTGTCATAGCACCCCCGTAGCATGCCCAAGAAAAGAATTCCTCATTTATTATTTTGATTTAATTTCATCCCATGTTTTTAAGGCCTTCTCCACACTGAAATTAAACTTCTGCAATACAATCTTTTTCTTTGTTATTTTCAAAAAGTGTTCCATTCAAGAAATGTTTCCATTCTCACTGTTGTGTGTTGGGGGGTGTGGCTGGATGTTTTGGTGTTCTTTTCTTTTCTTTGCTCTTCAGGTGGCATGAGAACTGATTTGTCTGTGGAGAAGGTGCTGGCTGAAGAATCCTCACCCTCATCAACATCATGTGTAGCACCTGTGACTG
The DNA here is from genome assembly GCF_902500255.1 of Thalassophryne amazonica. Classification (NCBI taxonomy): domain Eukaryota; kingdom Metazoa; phylum Chordata; class Actinopteri; order Batrachoidiformes; family Batrachoididae; genus Thalassophryne; species Thalassophryne amazonica. The sequence goes on from NC_047117.1 coordinate 56,805,796, forward strand.
GTGCTCACATGCAACCTTAAAGACTTTCAGCTGAAGCAGATAATTGGATGGCGTTCTGCATTTAAGGCATGTGTGATTCAAGCAGAACTGCTGGGAACTCGACCTTGTGATATCCGTTTGTGAGACGCTGAGGACCGCGCCTGGGTTTGACACATCGAGCCCGTGAAGCAAGGAAGGGTGAGGACACTTGCTGTCAGCACACATTAAAGAGAGTCAGTTTGTCGTGTCCACCTGGGGGGTGTTTGTCTGGTGGTAGTGGGTCCAGGAACACCGGGCTTCTATCCTGTTGGGCGCTTAAGAGCGTGCCAACAGTCACTCCACCAGAAGGACATTGTTTCAGTTTTGTACACATTATTATGCACAGGTGAAAAATAAATTGTTTCTGTTGTTGGAACCGCTTTCTGGTTATTTTTAGCGCTGGGTTCTGTCTGACGCAGGTCCGCTCCTCAACCCGCGTCGACACATAACAGTAGTTCCCGGCCATTCCATAATGGGCCCAGCGGCAGAAGCGGTTCCTTTTGCCGAAAAAGTTCAAGAACACTTGGAGAAAATATGGGAGCAATTACAGCATCTCGCAAACCAAATTAAACAAACAGACGCCCGTGTTACGGAGCTTGCAGCGCAAGCCGTTCTGCTTCCTGCTGCTCCAGCTGCGGCATCATCGATACTAGTGCAGATAACTCCATCACCCAGAGATTCAGCGTCCGAACCGATTGTTTGTCGTCCGGAGCCTTGTGCGGTGATGCAATGTTCTCTGGTTTCTGCTCAGTCAGGTTGGAGCACCGCAGCTTTACGAGGAATGTTTGTAGATGGGTTAAATGAGTCATTAAAAGACGAGCCGGCAGTCCGTGACGAGCCAAACGATTTAGATGAGCTAATATCGTTGGTGATTCGTCTAGATGATCGGATGAAGGAGCGTGGACGCAAGAGAGGACGCCCATCAGAGCGGGTTTTTTCGTCTCGGGGCTTTCCCCGACACAGATCTGGGTCGCCTCTTCTTCGCCCCACTGAAGCTCCTCCGACGGGACCTCTGGCTCCTCCTGTTGAGGAGCCCATGCAGCTCGGACCAGCAGAGATTACTGTATTGCCCCGACATGTAAGCGTCAAGAGAAATAATGGTGACGTATCTCCAAGTGTTCTGGGACAGGCAAAATAACACACATAAAAAAATAAAAAAAAATCTAGCAGGAGTAAATGTTTTGTTTTCTTTAAATAGGGGTTATAATTGTATGGGGAGTCAGAGGCGTATCTGGTGGAGTGATTGTTAGGTGGTTAGAAGTCCGCCTGGGCTCACTTAATTGTTAATTTTTTATGTGTTTTTAGGTATTTTCTGTTTGGGTTGTTGGGTCGTTTTATTTTGTTGTTTTTTTTATTTCTCTACATCCCTAACCCCAACCTCACTTGCCCCAAGACCGTTTGTCTTGTGGGTTGTGGGGTGGTGCAGGTTGGTCATGCTGAGCATTCTCAGAAGACCTCTGCACCTGGGGGGGGGGGGGGGGGTGTTAGAGGCGTTTTTCTTGGTTTGGTTAGGGCCCGGTTCCACTCCAGCCTCGGTGAGCCTTTGTACCGTTCGTCATTGGTGTTGCCGGGGTGTGGTGCAGCGGAGACTTACCTCAGTCGGAGGGGTGGGCCGATCTGTTGCCGTTCGCCATTTCGGTAGTTCCACCCCTCCCGAGAGGCTGGGGTATGGTCGAGTTGGGGCACCGGACGTATTTCCGGTTCTCTGCTGCGCCTTGGGGTTGGAGCTGGGTTAGTTTTTTCCTGTTCCCTTCTCCGGCTTAATGTTTTGAGCCGTTCGCCAAAGTTGAGCCGCCGAGGGGCTCTGGGAGGGACCCGGGGTCTTTCGGGGTGCCGGGGAGGGTAACAGGGTTTACGGTCGTTTTATATCCCCCCGGGGTTGTTTTTGGTAGTCCTCCGGGGGTTGATTTTTGATTTTGTTCTGTTTCCTTCCGGGTTCCACCTCCAGGGTTGATGGGACGGTCCTCTGGGGGGGGAATTGGCTTGGGGCCAACTAGCCAAGTGTGACCGGGTCTGGGGTTCCGGGGTTGTGGGGAGGGTACCTCCTGGGGTTGATGGTACGGTCCCCTGGGGGGCGCCGTTTTGCTCCATGTACACCTGGGGACCTTTGTGGGATTATGGTTCTGGCTGTTCCTCCTGGAATTGGCGATGAAGGCCTTCTGGGGGGGGGGGGGGTTGGGCTCTGCAGGTCATTCTGGGGGGGTTGTTTGTTGTTTTTCTTTTATGCATTTACGTTTTTATTGTGTTTGTGGGGCTGTGTTGGGGTTTTGCGTTTGGGAGTTTTTCTTTTCTTCCCGGGGTTTGATGGGACGGTCCCCTGGGGAGGTTTTGGGTGGGTTTTATGTTTTTTTCTGTGTGTTGAATTGTACTGGGGAATGTTTGGGGCTTTTGTTGATTCCAGCCGGCCTTCCAGCTGCGGTGCCTGTCCTGCTGTCTGTGGTGGACCTTAGGAGCGTGGTGCTGTCTGCTTCCTGACGTGGACCCCGGAGGGAGGTGCTGTTCTCGGGCCTGGTCTATTCGGTCGCCGGGAGGCTTCCCGTTGATGGGGGGGTACTGTTGTGTGTTGGGGGGTGTGGCTGGATGTTTTGGTGTTCTTTTCTTTTCTTTGCTCTTCAGGTGGCATGAGAACTGATTTGTCTGTGGAGAAGGTGCTGGCTGAAGAATCCTCACCCTCATCAACATCATGTGTAGCACCTGTGACTGGTACTCACATGCAACCTTAAAGACTTTCAGCTGAAGCAGATAATTGGATGGCGTTCTGCATTTAAGGCATGTGTGATTCAAGCAGAACTGCCGGGAACTCGACCTTGTGATGTCCGTTTGTGAGACGCTGAGGACCGCACCTGGGTTTGACACATCGAGCCCGTGAAGCAAGGAAGGGTGAGGACACTTGCTGTCAGCACACATTAAAGAGAGTCAGTTTGTCGTGTCCACCTGGGGGTGTTTGTCTGGTGGTAGTGGGTCCAGGAACGCCGGGCTTCTATCCTATTGGGCGCTTAAGAGCGTGCCAACAGTCACTCCACCAGAAGGACATTGTTTCAGTTTTGTACACATTATTATGCACAGGTGAAAAATAAATTATTTCTGTTGTTGGAACCACTTTCTGGTTATTTTTAGCGCTGGGTTCTGTCTGACGCAGGTCCGCTCCTCAACCCGCGTCGACACATAACACTCACAGATGCAGTGAAACTGTGTGAAAATGCTGTAGTACATATGCCAGGCCTGTATGTGGCGCTGTAACGCTTCTGGACGGCAAAAGCCGTGGGGCTAACAACAAAAGCTAAAACTTTAGAAGCCGGCGCACAGGTTAATCTGACCTGTTGCGAGGATTCATCATCACAGATGAAAAATGTTCTCCACATGACACCCTTATTTTGGAAGATGAGATCTGGAAATGCGTTAATTCGTTATGATGGAAGTTACTTGTGAAGCGTTTTTTTTTTTTTTTTTTTTTTTTTTTTTTTTTGAAGAGTTTTCAGAGAAGCCCCTCAGCGTCTGTCTGCTCTGGGTGAGTTTTTCAGCTGGAGGACGCCAGCACTTTGTCCCACCACCAACAAGAAGAAGAAAAAAATAATATGCTAAATTATACTGTTAAATTACACTGTGAACAACATGTTACAGAGGCAGGGCGATGACATCATCCTTTCAGTTTTCAACAGTAAGACACTTATGGCATTTTCAGATTTATGTGATTAGATAAATATTCTACTCATAAAAGAAAATATACATTCATCAACAGAATTGATTGTTTTACACAAGATGACTGTAATGTGACGTTCAATGACATCACATTCAACAATGTCATGATAATAATAATTAGGGATGTCCCGATCAGGTTTTTTGGCCCCGATCCGATTCCGAGTCATCTGATTTTGAGTATCTGCCGATACCGAGTCCCGATCCGATACTTTAAAAAACTGAATGAACAATGAACAAATGCTAAATATATAATAATTTCATTTTAATCGCCTTATTTTATTATTTATCACTTATACAGTGCACTTCTCCTTGAGGTAGCTTGAACAATCAAGTAATATTCTACCAGACTTTAAAAAAAAAGTACAAATTTCTATGTTATTTTATTTGTCTAAAAATAAATGTCCAAGGTTCCGTATGTTAAACAAGAAATTATCTAATCTGAAATAACAGGTAGTTTTAATTTATAGATGAAAGGTTTCTAAAGAACCATTTATTGATTTAGCTATAGCAAACTTTTTTAAACAGTAATCAGAAATTTTGAGGTAACAAACAACAACAACAAAAAACATTTCCAAGGATTTTTTTCCAAGGAAAGAAGTGACAGCAGTAGCCACAGACAAATTGGTGACCCGGTGTCACTCCTAGCAATTACCCCTCAGAGAACACAGCCTCCGGACAGCAACCAAATTATTGATGTTTTTGCTCTTAGGCACAACAACAGACACATTGTGCTGTTATGAAGACATCAATGGTAGGTGAAAGATTTTCTCTCTGCCTGCCTGTAGTATTTTTCTCCTGAGGCTATAGACTACATTTGTAGGTCCGTGAATATTTGTACTGAACAGTAGCCTAGGTTTGTGTGTGTGATTTTGGTCATTCTGTATGTCATTAGTGACTGTTGCAGATCAGAATGTGGCTATGTGTACGCACCCCCGTGAATGTGACAGAGGTGTAGTAGAGAGCCGTCGCGACACATGAGCCCATAGCATCCTCATAAAAATACCAAGCTCCCCATAGCACCTGCAGAAAAAATCTCTGGAGCCGCCACTGATGCACGCTCACCACATAAGACTCCATTGCTGAAGAAAAAAGCAGGTTGAAGCTTATTTAAAGTTTGCTGCATGACATTTAGACAAGCCTGTGAAATACTGGGAGAATAATCTGGTCAGATGAGACCAAAATGAAACTCTTTGGATGTCATAATATAAACCATGTTTGGAGGTCAAAGAAGTCACTCCAAAAACACCATACCAACAGTGAAGTTTGGAGGTGGAAACATCATAGTGTGGGGCTTTTGTCAGCATTTGTAAAACTTTATAAATAAAAATAGAGCTGCTAGAATGGCCCCTGACTTGAATCCAGTCAAAACTCTATTGGAAATAACTAAAGGTCAGAGTTCACAGAAGAGGTCCACAGAACCTTCAAGATGTTAAGACTAAGAAGAAAGATTTTAAGACTGGAAGAAATCCATACAAACTGTTTGCGTGGCCAAAATCACACTTGCATGAATCATGTGACTAGTTTGTCCATACAGGAAGCATATTGAAGGTGGCCAAATGGTTAGTGCACTTGGTTTCAGCGTGAAAGGTTCCTGGTTCAAACCCCACCCCTGCCACATTCAATCAATTCAATCAATTTTTTTTTTATATAGCGCCAAATCACAACAAACAGTTGCCCCAAGGCGCTTTATATTGTAAGGCAAGGCCATACAATATAAAGTGCCTGACACAACTCCACATTCCTCCATGTAATGTGGAGTTGTGTCAGGATGGGCATCCAACGTAAAACCTGTGCCAGTTCAACATGCAAATCCACCATGGGTTTGCTGTTGCGACCCCAAGTGCAAACAAGGGAGCAACTGAAGCTGTCATTATCACCATTGGGCTTTTGTTTGAAGTATTAAATAAATTTCAGTAAGTCAGCAGTAATTTTTAAATTTCAGTAAGTCTATCTATCTATCTATCTAGATAGATATGAATTACTGGTGGACATTGTTTCACAAAAGTATAGCAGGCACAATAGAAATACAAATTTGAAGAGATGCTGGACTGGTATCTGCCTCAACTTCTAAATCAATTCAGCCTTGGCCCAGTGCCTATCTCTCTACCATCTTTCACAGAATTCTGTTTTTGTATTTTGTTTTAGTATGTTTTGTCAGACACACTAACACATCAACAAACAAAACCCTTGTACAAACTCTTGGCAGAGCTAATCAATACAAGGACAGAGGAATATTTTTAACAGAGACGTGGCAACTGAAGAAGCACATTTCTGGGATATATTGTTACATGGAAAACTTGACATTTTGTTTAATTGATACAAGGGCTGGGCAAGTTAACATGTTATTATCGCGTTAACGCATTAATTAATTAACGCAGACAATTTTTTATCGCACATTTGCGCAGGTTTTTTATTCTAAGAGTCTGTTGCTCACAGGCTTTTGTTTTGCAAGTCTGTTGGTGACTGCTGCCGTGCTCACAGGACCCGGTGTAACGAGTCTGTGGCACCGGAAAAGAAAAGAATTGGCAGATAAACCAACCAACAAGAAGATGGGCACAGAAGTTTTACATGGCCTTTTTCATTTTAAAATCCTTCCAGACGGCATAGTTGACAGTGCCAAAGTTATTTGCAGCCACTGCAAATCTACATTTTCTTATCAGCAGAGTACTTTGAGTCTTAAATATCACCTCAATGCAGCACACATAGCTGATACCAGCAAATCTTTCAAAGAAACAGACAGCGGCGCGAGGCTTCGGCAGACTACTTTAGACGCAGCGTGTGGGAGAACAATAGATAAGGCAAGAGAGGCTCGCAAATGCAACAGTGAAATGGATTGCTACAGACTGCAGGCCGATTAGTGTTGTGGAGGACGTCGGTCAGAGAGACATTCTGAGAATCGCAACAAATGATGGCACATATGAGATTCCCTCACGATGCACCATAAAGGAGAGGACTGCAAAAGCCACAACTTTACAATATATACCCACTGTTGTTCTCACTGGGGACTAATGGACATCACTGGGTAACCGTAATTGATTTTTATTTAACTGCAACTGCATAAACAAAATGCTGTTGTTAAGCATTTGCAGAACAAATGTTATGCCACTTTCATTCATATGGCAGAACATTTAAAATAAAATTGTGCTATACACTACTTTTGAATTCATTTTTGGATTTTGCATATAACAATGTGATTAACCGTGGAAATCATGCTATTAATCGCAATTAAAATTTTTAATTGCTGCCCAGCTCTAACTGATACTTGTGTTTGTGGTGAACTTAGATACAGTGCATCTGGAACGTATTCACAGTGCTTCACTTTTTCCCACATTTTTTTTTTCCCCACTCGGGGTCTCCACAGCAGATCTGAGGTGGATCTGCACGTTGATTTGGCACAGATACGTCCTCCTTGGTTTTGGCTCTGGTGTACATACGAGGTCTGTTAGAAAACTATCTGACCTTTTTATTTTTTGCAAAAACCATATGGATTTGAATCACGTGTGATGGCATCAACCAAGCTTGAACCTTCGTGCGCATGCGTGAGTTTTTTCATACCTGTCGGTTACGTCATTCGCCTGTGAGCAGGCTTTGTGTGAGCAGTGGTCCACCCCTCTCGTCGGATTTTTATTGCGAATAAAATGTCTGAACGATTTGGAGCTTTGCTGCATCAAATTTTTCCAGAAACTGTGAGAGACCTCCAGGTGGACACCATTCGGAAAATTCAGATGGCTTTCAGGGACGATTTTATGGGGATTACACAGATTAAGGAGTGCTCCAGCCGGTTTAAAGACCACCCACAGCGGCTGAGAGCGCGGCGCACTCTGAGCGCCGATCAACAGGCTAAAACCCCGCTGAAACAACCAGATCATTTCCAAAGTGAAGGCTTTGTTGATCCGGGACGTCGTCTGACTTCCACAGAAATGGCAGAAGACGTGGACATCAGCACTTTTTCGGCACATTCCACTGTTACAGGAGTTTTTGTCAATAAAAATTTGTCAATAAAAAGGTTGGATAGTTTTCTAACAGACCTCGTACAGTGCATCCAGAAAGTATTCACAGTGCTTCACGTGTTCTAAATTTTGTTATGTTACAGCCTTATTCCAAAATGGAGTAAATTAATTTTTCCTTCAAAATTCAACTCACAACACCCCATAATGACAACATCAGCAAGTGTTTTTTTTTTTTGGTTGAAATTTTTGCTAATTTATTTAAAAAAATTAAGAAATCACATGTACATAAATATTTACACCCTTTAATCAATACTTTGTTGATGCACCTTTGCCAGCAATTACAGCCTCAAGTCTTCATGACTATTATGCCACAAGCTTGGTGTACCTATCGTTGGCCAGATTTGCCCATTCTTCTTGGCAGCACCTCTCAAACACCATCATTTTGGATGGGAAGCCATTTTCAGATCTCTTCAGATCTCTCCATGTTCAATTGGATTCAGGTCTGGGCTCTGACTGGGCCACTCAAGGACATTCACAGAGTTGTCCTGAATAGGGATGGGTATCGAGAACTGGTTCCTTTCGGGTATCGTTAAGAAATGATATGATCCACCGACATCAGTAACCTTTATACTTAATGATTCCCTTATCTGTCCTTCAGAGTGGCCGTTGTTTTTGGGGGTGTTTGTCAGGAAAATTATAATTTCTCTACATTTAATAATCAACTTTTCTGCAGCGCAGCTTTGCTTTGAACCTTGAACCAATTGAAGCAGTGATTCGATTATTGCTTCATTGATTAATTTTTTTCTTTCACTTATCTTAATTTTCCCCCGCTAAAACCCTAAAGAGCATATGGCTGTATTATTTACCTTTTTTTATGTTAAACCGATCTGTTATGGTCTTCTGAAACAGTTGATAGATGTATTTTATAACTTAAAAACAGCACCGATGCTAACATGTTAGCATGTCTATGCCATTTTCAATGTTAAAGTTAGCATTAAGTAGTTGCAGTTGTCAAGCGTTTGTCGTAAAAGAGTCAAATGTATTACAAATTGTAATATTTTTTAAATTTATTTTTGTTTATATATTAATAATCTAATGATTAGTTATTAAATACAATTTTAGAGAAAGAGACAAAAAGAACCTGAATAGAAACACAACAGAAAATATAAAACCAACTAACAATGAACATACATAAATAAATAAATAAATACATACAGAAATAAATGTTTCCTGTGAACACCTAGTGACTCTTACACCTCCATTTCATCCCTGTCTTATTTAAGTTTAATGACAGTTTGTTTTGGTCAAACCATATTTTCAGTTTGTTAATTTCTTCAGTGATTTCCTCCAGAACTATCTGACAAACTAGAAAACTGCTGCATCCTTGTAAGAGCAGAATACTACTGGAATTAATTTGAATAAGGAAAGTTGTTTTTTTTTTCTCACCTAAATGGATTCAGCACTCACTGCAGTTTATCATGTGGAATAGTCCCAGATTGCATTTCAGAGCTTCTAGAATTCAAACATTTTCGTGCAGGTGGTGTTGGGGGGTAATTTGGGGTTTCAGCTTTTTTTTGTTTTTCACCACTTTCATCCCTGAATATGTCAATCGTGAGTCACTTTTGTGCGGATTAAAGTTACTAACTGGGACTCCTGTCTTGTTGCGAGAAAGAAACGAGAATCATCCTCCGTTCTGTTCACACAGCTCTAAACGCTGCGAGGCTCTCTGCCGAGTCAAGTTAGAATGATAGAGTCCAGTCAGAATTAATAACTTCAAAGCGAAACACTGTTTTGTTTATTTTTATTTATGTCCAGACATCAAGGATACAGTGACCAATTTCATATTTATTTACTTTAAGACTCAATGAAATACATAGAAAACCTGTAAAGTCTACTTTTAGTACAAAATTCACAAGAGGTATCGATAAGGGAATCAATAACGAATCGGATCAATAAGCAGAATCGATAATGGCATCGATATTGATAAAATCTTATCAATACCCATCCCTAGTCCTGAAGCCACTCCAAAGAATATCATGGTTAATCTTTCAGCAGGGTCATTGTTCTACTGAAAGATGAACTGTCACCCCAGTCTGAGGTCAAAAGCGTGCTGGAGCAGGTTTTCATCCAGGATGTCTCTGTACACTTCTGCATTCATCTTTCCCTCAATCCTGACTAGTCTCCCAGTTCTGACTGCTGAAAGGCATCCCCACACCATCATGCTGGTGAAAAAAAAATAAATTTTATCAATTTTGGAATAACGCTATAACATAACAAAATGTGGAAAAAGTGAAGTACTGTGAATACTTTCCGGATGCACTGTAAATATTATTCTGACCTGTATGCCTGTGCGGATAGGTGTCTGAGTTTATAAGTTTAAGATGAATGTTGTCCACCAGACAAGACTAAAACTCGATGCAGGGTGTATCATGACTGTAGTATTAAAGCAAAAACATCTGATTCTCTCATTTTAATTTCTGCATTTACGTATTTGTTTGCAATAAGGTTACTGTATTGAGTTATGGTGGTTCTATGTTTATGAGTAGAGTCCCTCTGCCCCGTGGGACGAGCTTTGTGGAGATCCTGTTGGGTGCAGTGGGTGGAGGGCAACACAAGTACAAAATAGACAAAATGAGCTATGTGACTGAGAATAAAAACGGATGAAGGTTCATCATCCTGCTGAGAAACGCTAATGTAGACTGTAAACACAATATTACACGTGAACAGCTCAAACCTAAACGAACACATCAAGCCTACTCCCTCAGATCCACAAACACATGAAGTGACAAGTCGTATCATCTCAGTATATCATGTAAATGACACTTGTAGCAACAGAATGTCAGAGTTAATGTCACCGACCCACAAACAGCCACTCTGCTGTTTTTACTGAAAGTCCGATCAGCATTACAGCAGCAGTGTGTCACTGTTCAGAGCACAATTACTCATCTTCATATAAAGTCTCCAAACACACTCCTCTGTAAATACAAATCTTACACCACAAGAAACACATTAACTTATTTCTCCACCATTATTTCCAATTCACCACATTTGCTAAAAATTTAAGTGACAAGTTCACATTTTTACCAACTGAATGACATTGCTGGCAATCACACCTCTAAGTGATCCACACGCCTTTTACAAATACACTGTATCAGCAAAGACAGTTTTTCCACAAACTGTTGAAAAGGAAACACAAAAGAGCACTGGTGTTGTGTGTGGGCCGCCAGAAGAGGAGGTACTGCTGGCCCACCACCAGTGGGCGCTCTGCCTGAAGTGCGGGCTTCAGGCACGAGAGGGCGCTGCCGCCATGGACACAGCCGGGGGTGACAGCTGTCGCTCATTACCTCTTGACAGCTGTCACCCATCTACTCAACATCATCTCACTCCATAAAGACCAGACGTCATCTCCACCTCGTTGCCGAGATATCATACTTCATTGGAGGTAATATCCTCAGCCTTTTGTAAATCTGTTTATTGTGAGTGTTTGCAGGAGAACCGGTCGTTTTTGAGGAGGCTGTGCAAGATGGCGCTCCTTTTCAGCTGAGACCGCTGCAACGCGCTGAGTGTGAGGTGGAGGTGGCATTCCCACCGTTATTGTTACTGGGTGTACACACACCCACACTTGACTGTCTTTGTTCTTCGCCAGCAGTACCAGATCCGACAGTCAGGGACGGTGATCACCTGGGAATTTGGGACTTGGCGGCTCCAGTATTCACCAGGTTCTGGGGCGGCGGAAATCGTGTGGTTCCGGCTCTCCTCAGGACAGACGTCTTCTATCCTCGAGCCTGCCCACACGTCACCTTTGTGTATTGACTGTTGTGATATTCTGAGATTGTCTGTATGTTTGTTGTGCACATTCACAACATAAAATTGTTATATTTTGGCTCATCTATTGACCGTTCATTTGCGCCCCCTGTTGTGGGTCCGTGTCACTACACTTTCCCAACAACTGGCAGCAAAAAAAGAGACAAACAATTAAGTCCAAAAAAATTCTTTCTACATAATCTTCACAGCATGAAATGTAATGTGTTCAACAGTGTGAGCTTTACAAAAGTAAACACTGTGACAAAAAGTAACGTGGTACACAATATAACATCCACTCCCAGTGTTTGTGTTCAGAACAAAATTTTCATAAAGTGCTTGACTTGGCTCTGTTACCAGGCAACAATATACTGAGAAGCTTCAGAATTAGCCATACCTGAATGGATTGATGTCCCAGGCCTTAAAAGAGACTTCCTGTTTTATATGTATTTTATATGTGGGATTGTATAGAGACAAAAGGGAAAAAAGGAACTCAGAAAGGCACTGACAACAACAACAAAAAGTAAAAACTGTACTGCTGTAAACATGTTACAGACAACCATGGCAGGCATTCAAGCAAACATGATGATGTGACACAGCAATTTTATATTTTCTACTGTTTCACAAAGGCAGCAGACAATCACTGTTTTGTTTTGTCATCCCCCCCCAATTTTGACTTTCCACCAGTGGAGTTGGAATTAAACAATGAAGATGTGCTTGTAATGTCTACTTTCAGCATTAACGTAAGGGGTGTAACAAAAATATTGTGTTAACTATTTAGGAATTGCATTAAACATTTAGGAATTACAGACATTTTTATACACAGTCCCTGCCCTTTCAGAGGTCATAAGCAATTCAACAAACTAAATAATATAAATCATTATTTTTACAGCAAGGGTTTTTTTTCTCTTGCATTTATTTTTAAGAAAAGTATATTAGCAAGTCACTGGATATATCTTAAACTTGAAGAAACTGTACACAGTGCAACCTTTATCTGTTGCATCACCATTTATACAGCTTCATCGTGGAGTGGCACAGAGGATCTTCTTAAAAAAGATGGCATGAACTTTCAAACATTTCCCAGAAGGCACATAGGAAACTCGAGCCTAGATATCTATTTTATAGGATTAACACTCTTCTCTGTTCCCTTACACCATGAAGCTGTGACTAGTGATTCATTCTTCCATTTTCTGAACTCATTTATTCCCATTAAGAGTCACAGGGGGCTACAGTGAGAAGCAGAGTGCACCCTGGACAGGCTACCAGTCGGTCACAGGGCAGACACGCACAGACGTACTTTTTAGGAAGTGGAGAAAGATACAGTACCTTGCCAGCAGACAAACACCTGCTCAATACCAGTTTACTGATGTAGTGTAAGTGAATGAAATTGCAACATAAGAATGAGATGGATGCTCAGAATACATGTTCAGTCTAAGGCTAACTGCTATCAACTGATGCATACTGCAGGTTGGAAAGATTTGTACATGCGCAAGAAGGTTCCTTACACCTCCCCACCACATAACAACTTGCACTCTCCATTTGTTTCCATGGGATAAAATAAGGTCGGTTACCTTTCAAATGCACCTTGTACATCCCTCAGTCAACTGGTGGAGCACTCAAGAGGTTTTAAGTCAAATGAATCTGGCTCTTCTGAGATCCTTCTGGTGGTTTTCATATGGAATTACAAAACAAAATGCCTCCAAAATAATAACCTTTATGTAACCAAGTAGAATTCCACTGAGATCAAAACCTCTTTTACATGGATGACCTGGGCAAGAAAGGCAGCAGCAGCACACATCATAGTGGACAGGTTAACATCAATATGATAGTTGGTGCACGGTGTTAATTTAGCAAGCCCCATCTTCTACAACCCCTGGCAAAAATTATGGAATCACCCGCCTCGGAGGATGTTCATTCAGTTGTTTAATTTTGTAGAAAAAAAGCAGATGACAGACATGACACAAAACTAAAGTCATTTCAAATGGCAACTTTCTGGCTTTAAGAAACACTATAAGAAATCAAGAAAAAAAGATTGTGGCAGTCAGTAACGGTTACTTTTTTAGACCAAGCAGAGGAAAAAAATATGGAATCACTCAATTCTGAGGAAAAAATTATGGAATCACCCTGTAAATTTTCATCCCCCAAACTAACACCTGCATCAAATCACATCTGCTCGTTAGTCTGCATCTAAAAAGGAGTGATCACACCTTGGAGAGCTGTTGCACCAAGTGGACTGACATGAATCATGGCTCCAACATGAGAGATGTCAGTTGAAACAAAGGAGAGGATTATCAAACTCTTAAAAGAGGGTAAATCATCACGCAATGTTGCAAAAGATGTTGGTTGTTCACAGTCAGCTGTGTCTAAACTCTGGACCAAATACAAACAACATGGGAAGGTTGTTAAAGGCAAACATACTGGTAGACCAAGGAAGACATCAAAGCGTCAAGACAGAAAACTTAAAGCAATATGTCTCAAAAATCGAAAATGCACAACAAAACAAATGAGGAACGAATGAGAGGAAACTGGAGTCAACGTCTGTGACCGAACTGTAAGAAACTGCCTAAAGGCAATGGGATTTACAAACAGAAAAGCTAAATGAAAGCCATCATTAACAACTAAACAGAAAAAACAAGGTTACAATGGGCTAAGGAAAAGCAATCGTGGACTGTGGATGACTGGATGAAAGTCATATTCAGTGATGAATCTCAAATCTGCATTGGGCAAGGTGATGATGCTGGAACTTTTGTTTGGTGCCGTTGCAATGAGATTTATAAAGATGACTGCCTGAAGAGAACATGTAAATTTCCACAGTCATTGATGATATGGGGCTGCATGTCAGGTAAAGACACTGGGGAGATGGCTGTCATTACATCATCACTAAATGCACAAGTTTACGTTGATATTTTGGACAATTGAAAGGATGTTTGGGGATGATGAAATCATTTTTCAAGATGATAATGCATCTTGCCATAGAGCAAAAACTGTGAAAACATTCCTTGCAAAAAGACACATAGGGTCAATGTCATGGCATAGGGTCAATGTCAACGAGCAGATCTGATTTGATGCAGGTGTTAGTTTGGGGGATGAAAATTTACAGGGTGATTCCATAATTTTTTCCTCAGAATTGAGTGATTCCATATTTTTTTCCTCTGCTTGGTCTAAAAAAGTAACCGTTACTGACTGCCACAATCTTTTTTTCTTGATTTCTTATAGTGTTTCTTAAAGCCAGAAAGTTGCCATTTGAAATTACTTTAGTTTTGTGTCATGTCTGTGATCTGCTTTTTTTTCTACAAAATTAAACAACTGAATGAACATCCTCCGAGGCCGGTGATTCCATAATTTTTGCCAGGGGTTGTAGCTCCATTTCTGCCTGCTCAAGCAAAGCAGGTCAGTCCGAAGAATAGAACTTAGGCTACCAATGTACAGCATTTGATTCGTTGTTTGTCTTCCTGACTACATGTCTGTGTTGTTGGGCAAAATACTTCATCTCCATTGTTCAAGTCCATCCAGCTGTGAATGGGTACTGGTCATGGCTGGAGAAGTAACCTGTGATGGACTGACATCTTGTCCAAGGGGAGTCATAGACTCATCTGCTTTGCACTATGTTATATGAGGACTACACCAAATCAGTGGGCCTCAGATCATCTACAGTGGCTTGCAAAAGTATTCATACCCCTTGGTATTTCATGCAATTTAATTTATTTATGGCATTTCAAATACAAAAAGTAAATCAGGCTTCTCAATATAAAAATGATCTTCCTTAGTCTCAAACTGAGGGGGATGGATACGTGAACATTTCCAAGTCACTGAATGTGTCTTGAATTTTATTCACATAAGTTATGAAGAAATACAAACAGTATGGCACTCTATGGTAAATCTGTGTGGAGTAGACAGTTCTCAAAAACTGAGTGACTGTGCAAAAAAGAGAAGAGTGGGGAACGCCACCAAGACACCCAGACAACCCAGAAGAGGTTACAGACTTCTGTGGCTGTGATTGGAGAAATTGTGCATAGTGCATGTTTTGCATTTTGTATCCCCACTTATACAGCTTCATGATGAAGTGGCACAGAAGAGGATTTTCTTTCACCAAAACATTAAATCTAGGCTTGCATCTCAGATGTACCTTCTGGCAAATTGTAGCTGAACTTTCAGGTCTTCTTTTGAATAAAATCCTCCCCTGTACCACTTCATCATTACTTATGCAACCCATCATCTTGGCTTTAATATTTTTAATTACTTTATATCAAGTTGTAGAGATTTACTTTCAGTTTGAGTTTAAGGAAGATCATTTTAGAATTTTTTATATTGAGAAGCCTGATTTACTTTTTGTATATGAAATGCTGCAAACAAATTAAAATGCGTGAAATACCAAGGGGCTGAATACTTTTGGAAGCCACTGTATAGGACTTTGTCTTCTTCTAACTCCACTTGTGCCTGAACAAACACCACTGTTACAGCTAGGTAAATAGTCCAGATAGCTGATGTTTTTGTAAATATATAACACGAATGATTCCAAGAAAAAGCACTTCTGGTACTGCATTCACAATAAGAGGGATGTTCCATTATTTTCAATGCAAGGACTATGGAAATTTCCATCATTGCTTTTTTATAGACAGCAGCTGTACATCATGACCAAAAGATTAAAAAAAAATTTAACTTCTGCTTGCTGCAGCACCAAGGACAAATCAGAATTATGAACTACACCGGGAATTCTTGCTGCATGCTGGGTTTAAACGCTGATTCACGAAGGTTTGCATGGAAAATATTCATGCAGGGGTTAGCTTTATTCCTTTCCTGCATCGAGAGACGGAGAAGCATCTCTTTCACATCAAATATTTTCGTAATAGATGCACAACTGACTTGTGAATATGAGAAACCAAAGCCAAGTTTAATGACAGCTTTGATATGACCATGTTTTGTTTATGTCATAAAACCACTACTTTATTATAAATTTACAACTGAACAGAATGGACAACGTGCTGTATAAATAGCTTTCTCATTGCAACAAACAGTTTCTATCTCATGAGGGGGGTGTGCAGCCAAAACATAGCCGTAAGAGACCAGCTTTGTCCTGCAGTTGAAGAAAAACACTGCAGCCGTTCCCCTCAAACTTTGTGGTACAGTCATTTTTGCCTGCCTGCCACACTGAGCTGTCAAGCAAAGTATGGCTCAAGGCTGCCTATTGATGCAAAAAACATTTAAAAAAAATCTGATCTGATGCAACAGCAAGATGCTGAAAGTGCATCTGCATCTGATTATTTTTCCATACTTCACAGTAGTTTTAATTTATGGAATATACCTATAGCACACAACACACAAAAAGGAAGCTCCATAATAATGTTAAATACATGCAGCCACAATTTTCCAGGACACTGAAGTTGCTGCTTCACATAGTTGTTGTCACGCCCGGCGGGTGCCAGGCTTCCGAAGTGTTTGGACCCAAAATGCAAACTCTCGGACTACTGGATGAAGAAGAAATCGTGGTCTTTAATTCTGGCTCTGGTTCGGCACACAAGTGATCAGTCGGTGAGGCAGAAGTACAAACAGGGTCAGGCAAAAACGCAGTCATGGGCAAGCAGGGTTCAAAGGCACGAGCAGACACAGACATCATGGGCAAGGCAAAGTCAAAAAACACAAAGCAGGATCTGGATACACAGCAAAAACAGGACTAGATACAGAGCTGGTAAGTGTGCAAAGACAACAAAAGAGCAAGGGTGTGGTGGCTGGGTGGAGACTAAATAGGACAGGAGTTAACTAGGTGCACGTGAGGAACAATCAAGAAGGAGGCGTGGCTAGTGAACGAAGATACTTCATTGTGCAAGACAGTGAGGGAGGACAACTTAAGGTGGAGTGAAGAAAAGACAAAGATATGTGAACAGGTGCACAGAGCGTGAGTGAAGGAAGACAAAGCAGACAGAGTTAAAGTGAGAGAAAAACATGACAGGTGCAAGATGTGAAGTGAACATAAATAACTGGGCGTGAGACAAGGACATGAAAGCAGGTGCAGGATGTGAAGTAGGAACAAGAGGCAAAAACAAAACTGAGCTACAACGGAATAGGAGTCAAACAGGAACGTGAGGACTAGACTAAACAAGAACTGGCAACATGGACTAGAATACAAGATGGAGCAAAATACTAAAATGACATTAAACAAAAACTGACTAAAGAAAACTAGGCAGTAATGCCAACCATAAGAAGAAGCAGTGAACAAACAATAACCAAAACAAATGCTGACATAACAGTACAACAGATATTATAACCAAGAGGAACAAGTGATAACTAAATAAACAATGACTGACAACTAGAACAGAATGAAAGGCCAAAGTAAAAAGTAACAGAAAACAAAGTGACAAATCAAAACAGAACAGAGAATAACTGTTAATGACTATGATGAAACTGAGGACAACTATGATGAAAATGAAATAACTAGTGAATCATAACAAAAAGAACAAAGTGACAAGAAAAACATGACAGAATAACTCATGATGAAAATTACTGATAAATCAATGTTGAAGCAGACGGAAACCATGAAAAGAGGAAAATCAAGGGCTTAGTGCCCTGACCGGGCCCAGTTCCTGGCAGTTGTGCTCAAAAGTTTATATACCCTTGCAGAATTGCTTGCTTTTTTGGCCATTTTTAACAGAATATGAATGACACTACACCTAATCAAACGTTTACTTACCCCTGTTCTTAATACTGTGTATTGCCCCTTTAACATCATTGACAGCTTGGAGTCTTTTGTGGTGGTTGTGGACGAGGCTCTCTGATGGTTAAGCTGCCACTGAATATGTTTCAGACTTTATTTATATCAATTACAAAGAAATACAAACAATATGGCACTCTATGGTACATCTGCATGGAGTAGACAGTTCTCAAAAACTGAGTGACTGTGCAAGAAGTAGAAGAGCGAGGAAAGCCACCAAGACACCCAGACAACCCAGAAGTTATAGGCTTACGTGGCTGTGATTGGAGAAATTATGCACAGTGCAAGCTTTGCATTTTGTAACACCAGTTATCCATCTTCATGATGAAGTGGTATAGAGGAGGATTTTCTTAAAAAGAAGACCTGAAAGTTTAGCTACAAATTTCCAGAAGGTACATCTGAGATGCAAGCCTGGATCTGATCTGTTTTGGTGAAAGAAAATCCTTCTCTGCTCTACTCCACTATGAAGCTAAGAGTATTGATGCAAAATGCAAAGCTTGCACTGTGCACAATTTCTCCAGTCACAGCCACATAAGTCCATAACTTCTCCTGGGTTGCCTGGGTGTCTTAGTGGCTTTCCTCACTCTTCTCCTTCTTGCACAGTCACTCAGTTTTTGAGAACTGTCTACTCCATGCAGATTTACCATAAAGTGCCATACTGTTTGCATTTCTTTGTAATTAATGTAAATAAAGTCCAAGACATATTCAGTGGCAGCTTTACCATCAGAGAGCCTCGTCCACAACTACCACAAAAGACTCCAGGCTATCATTGATGTTAAAGGGGTATGTAAACTTTGGATCAGGATCATTTGGGTAGTTCTCTTGTCATTTTGATTTAAAAAGAGGAAACACAGTTGTTTGACAATAAATAGCTTCACCCAACCACTAACCATGAGTGAAAAAAAAAGTTTTTGTGTTGTCATTCATATTCTCTTAAAAATGGCCAAAAAAGCAAAAATTCTGCCAGGGTATGTAAGCGTTTGAGCACAACTGTATATGCAAAAATGTGGGTACTCCAAGAAAAATTACACTTTCTTTTTTATTAAATTGTCACATTGCAGCATCAAAAAAAAAAAAAAAAGTCCATCAAAATAATGGAACTATAGTTACACATGCCCTTTAATAGAATTCCAACTCACCTTTACAATTGTTTGGCTTTAGAGAACACAGTGGATGAATACAAGGATGTTTGCAAGTCAGCTTATCCTTTTATGTTCCGCTTTATAATAGTCAAATACACCTTGCAGTGCAGGAAAATCAATGGTTAAGAAAACAAATGATTACGAAACAGGATGATATGGACACTGCTGAAGAGATGCGTTTTACTTTGAGATTAAAGGGGAGACTTTTTAAAAAAGATATGGATAATGAAGCTGGATTTATTTGTTTTGTGGTAGAAGAAGGGCATTGTACAAAGAATTGTGTCCTCTGCATGTAACCCATCATAATCGCAGTTAGACACAATCCAACCATTAAGAGCAGTGCACAGCCACAGTCTGGCACCCGGGGATCAATTCTGGATGTAGAGACACTGCCTTCATCAGGCAGAGAAGGGAGCAGAACCCAATCATGTTTTCGATAGTGGGAGGAAAACCACTCAGACATGGGGAGAACATGTAAACTCCACACAGAAAGGAATGGAGCATGGGGGGAATAAAACCCCACACATTCTTCCTGCGAGGCAAGAGTGTTAAGAACAAAGCCACACATATTTATTTTTAATGTTAATGTCATTAAAAAATATCAACACTAATTTATCCTGGGGATAAATGTTGTTTAGAAATAGAGTCAAGGCATTACTAATAAATACATTTATGTTTAAAAACACACATTCGTGTATCGCAATAAAATACTAATAATACAAAGGTCTCTGCTCTCCCTCTACTACATCTGTGAAAATATTTGATGCAACTGTTTTAAAGCATTTTGAAATGGCTAGCCTGAAAGTTATATATATATATATATATATTTTTTTTTTTTTCACATTTTTGCTATCTTACAGCCTTATTTCAAAATGGAGTAATTTTTTTTTTTTTTTTTTTTTTTTTTTTGGCCCTCAAAATAAATTTAGAAATCAAGTGTACATAAGTATTCACACCCTTTGCTCAATACTTTGTTGTTGCACCTTTGGCAGCAATTACAGCCTCAAGTCTTCTTGAATATGATGACAAGCTTGGTGCTCCTATCTTTGGCCAGTTTTACCCATTCCTCTTTACAATACCTCTCAAACTCCATCAGGCTGGATGGGAAGCATCGGTGCACAGACATTTTCAGATCTCTCCAGAGATGTTCAATTGGATTCAGGCCTGGGATCTGGCTGCTCAAGAACATTCACCGAGTTGTCCTGAAGCCACTCCTCTGATATCTTGGCTGTGTGCTTAGGGTCACTGACCCGCTGACAGATGAACTGTCACCTCAGTCTGAGGTCAAGAGCGCTCTGGAGCAGGTTTTCATCCAGGATGTCTCTGCACATTGCTGCATTCATCTTTTCCTCAATCCTGAATATTCTCCCAGTTCCTGCTGCTGAAAAACATCCCCACAGCATGATGCTGCCACCACCATGCTTCACTGTAGGGATGGTGCCTGGTTTCCTCCAAACATGATGCCTGGCATTCATGCCAAAGAGTTAAATCTTTGTCTCATCAGACCAGAGAATTTTGTTTCTCATGGTCTGAGAGTCCTTCAGGTGCCTTTTGGCAAAGGCACCTCAAGGCAGGCTGCTATGTGCCTTTTACTAAGGAGTGACTTTCATCTGGCCACCCTACTATACAGGCCTGATTGGTGGATTACTGTAGACATCGTTGTCCTTCTGGAAGTTTCTCCACAGAGGAATGCTGAAACTCTGACAGAGTGACCATTGTGTTCTTAGGCACCTCCCTGACGAAGGCCCTTCTCCCCCAATCGCTCAGTTTAAATGGGCGGCCAGTGCTCGGAAGAGTCCTGGTGGATCTGGACTTTTACCATTTACTGATGATGGATGCCACTGTGCTCATTGGGAGCTGTGAATACTTTCCGGATGCACTGCATATGTGCCTTTCCAGTTCATGTCCATTCAATTGAATTTACCCCAGGTGGACTCCAGTTAAGCTGTAGATAAATCTCAAGGATGATCAGTAAAAACAGGATACATGTGAGCTCAATTTTGAGCTTCATGGCAAAGGCTGTGAATATTTATGTACATGTGATTTTTTTTTCAGAAATTTCCAAAAATCTAAAAGAACAAAACAAAAAATCCAAAAATCTAACAAAACAACCAAAAAAAACACAAAAAACCCCAAAACAAAACAAAACCTTCTTTCACATTGTCATTATGGGATAATGTGTGTAGAATTTTGAGGGGAAAAATACTTTCATCCATTCTGGAATAAGGCTGGAAAATAAACACACACACACACACACACAATAAATTTTATATATATATATATATATATATATATATATATATATATATATATATATATATATATATATATATATATATATATTGGTGGTGGGCCGTTATCTACGTTAACGTGCTGCAATAATGTGAGACTCTTATCGGGCAATATAAAAAATATCGCCGTTAATCTATTCTCAAAGTTGGGCTGGGAGCTGGGTCTGTGCCTCGAAGCTTCATTTAACGTTGTAGTACATATGCCAGGCCTGTGTGTGGCGCTGTAATGTCCCCAGAAAAACAAACAGAAGAAGAAGTAGAGCAAGCGCTAATCAAATTAGCACAAAAGCTACAGCTTTCCAATGCAACAAACAGGGAAATAAAGCCTTTTAGGAAAAAGGCAGTCCACGCTGATCATCTAAAATAGCTTACTGTCCATTTAAAGCAAAGCAGTGTGTTTGTTTTGTTTTGTTTTTTTAAACACAGTGTCCGATCGCTCTATGCGCACGGCCAGCTCCTGCCTCTCTCTGCCCGGTGTGAGCGGCTCAGCACTGCCAGCTCCGTCCCGGCCACAGACAGTTTCTGGAAGAAGTCCACTCTTTCTTCTGGGTGACAGTCATTACTTAGGTAGCACGCATATTCTGAATGAGCCATTTTAATCTAGATTAATTTCAAGATTTCAGTTAGATTAATCCAGATTAAAAAAAATAATCTATGCCCACCACTAATATATATATATAGAGAGTGCTATGTGACTAAAAAGATTAATCCAGGTTTTGAGTATATTTCTTATTGTTACATGGGAAACAAGGTACCAGTAGATTCAGTAGATTCTCACAAATCCAACAAGACCAAGCATTCATGATATGAACACTCTTAAGGCTATGAAATTGGGCTATTAGTAAAAAAAAAAGTAGAAAAGGGGGTGTTCACAATAATAGTAGTGTGGCATTCAGTCAGTGAGTTCGTCAATTTTGTGGAACAAACAGGTGTGAATCAGGTGTCCCCTTTTTAAGGATGAAGCCAGCACCTGTTTCTCTTTGAAAGCCTGAGGAAAATGGGACGTTCAAGACATTGTTCAGAAGAACAGCATAGTTTGATGAAAAAGTTGATTGGAGAGGGGAAAACTTATACGCAGGTGCAAAAAATTATAGGCTGTTCATCTACAATGATCTCCAATGCTTTAAAATGGACAAAAAACCAGAGGCGCATGGAAGAAAACAGAAAACAACCATCAAAATGAATAGAAGAATAACCAGAATGGCAAAGGCTCACCCATTGATCAGCTCCAGGATGATCAAAGACAAGTTGAGGAGCGGACCTGCGTCAGACAGAACCCAGCGCTAAAAATAACCAGAAAGCGGTTCCAACAACAGAAACAATTTATTTTTCACCTGTGCATAATAATGTGTACAAAACTGAAACAACGTCCTTCTGGTGGAGTGACTGTTGGCACGCTGTTAAGCGCCCAAAAGGATAGAAGCCCGGCGTTCCTGGACCCACTACCACCAGACAAACACCCCCCAGGTGGACATGACAAACTGACTCTCTGTGAAGCAAAGAAGAGGTGAGGTAAGTCAGCAGTTACAACAATATCTTTCAAAAGACACACGCTATCAGCAACACATTCAGGTCTGTATTTTTTAACTTTATGCAAATGAGCAGCTTCTCACAACAAGTGGAGGATCACTTATCCTGCACGCCACAGCAGTGAGAAGCAAACTGCACAATTCTCATCACAATTCCAGTATACTGCGTAACAAAACACCAAGTTACTATCAACAATTAGTCAAACACTTAATCACCTTTAATGTGTGCTGACAGCAAGTGTCCTCACCCTTCCTTGCTTCACGGGCTCGATGTGTCAAACCCAGGCGCGGTCCTCAGCGTCTCACAAACGGACATCACAAGGTCGAGTTCCCGGCAGTTCTGCTTGAATCACACATGCCTTAAATGCAGAACGCCATCCAATTATCTGCTTCAGCTGAAAGTCTTTAAGGTTGCATGTGAGCACCAGTCACAGGTGCTACACATGATGTTGATGAGGGTGAGGATTCTTCAGCCAGCACCTTCTCCACAGACAAATCAGTTTCCATGCCACCTGAAGAGCAAAGAAAAGAAAAGAACACCAAAACATCCAGCCACACCCCCAACACACAACAGTACCCCCCCCATCAACGGGAAGCCTCCCGGCGACCGAACAGACCAGGCCCGAGAACAGCACCTCCCTCCGGGGTCCACGTCAGGAAGCAGACAGCACCACGCTCCTAAGGTCCACCACAGACAGCAGGACAGGCACCGCAGCAGGAAGGCCGGCTGGAATCAACAAAAGCCCCAAAACATTCCCCAGTACAATTCAACACACAGAAAAAAACATAAAACCCACCCAAAACCTCCCCAGGGGACCGTCCCATCAAACCCCGGGAAGAAAAGAAAAACTCCCAAACGCAAAACCCCAACACAGCCCCACAAACACAATACAAACATAAATGCATAAAAGAAAAACAACAAACAACCCCCCCAGAATGACCTGCAGAGCCCAACCCCCCCCAGAAGGCCTTTATCGCCAGTTCCAGGAGGAACAGCCAGAACCATAATCCCACAAAGGTCCCCAGGTGTACATGGAGCAAACGGCGCCCCCCAGAGGACCGTACCATCAACCCCAGGAGGTACCCTCCCCACAACCCCGGAACCCCAGACCCGGTCATACTTGGCTAGTTGGCCCCAAGCCAATTCCCCCCCAGAGGACCGTCCCATCAACCCTGGAGGTGGAACCCGGAAGGAAACAGAACAAAATCAAAAATCAACCCCCGGAGGACTACCAAAAACAACCCCGGGGGGATATAAAACGACCATAAACCCTGTTACCCTCCCCGGCACCCCGAAAGACCCCGGGTCCCTCCCAGAGCCCCTCGGCGGCTCAACTTTGGCGAATGGCTCAAAACATTAAGCCGGAGAAGGGAACAGGAAAAAACTAACCCAGCTCCAACCCCAAGGCGCAGCGGAGAACCGGAAATACGTCCGATGCCCCAACTCGACCATACCCCAGCCTCTCGGGAGGGGTGGAACTACCAAAATGGCGAACGGCAATAGATCGGCCCACCCCTCCGACTGAGGTAAGTCTCCGCTGCACCACACCCCGGCAACACCAATGACGAACGGTACAAAGGCTCACCGAGGCTGGAGTGGAACCGGGCCCTAACCAAACCAAGAAAAACGCCTCTAACACCCCCCCCCCCCCCCCTAGGTGCAGAGGTCTTCTGAGAATGCTCAGCGTGACCAACCTGCACCACCCCACAACCCACAAGACAAACGGTCTTGGGGCAAGTGAGGTTGGGGTTAGGGATGTAGAGAAATAAAAAACAACAAAATAAAACGACCCAACAACCCAAACAGAAAATGCCTAAAAACACATAAAAATGAACAATGACGTGAGCCCAGGCGGACTTCTAACCGCCTAACAGTCACTCCACCAGATACGCCTCTGACTCCCCATACAATTATAACCCCTATTTAAAGAAAACAAAACATTAACCCGTACTAGATTTTTTTTTTTTTTATGTGTGTAATTTTGCCTGTCCCAGAACACCTGGAGATACGTCACCATTAATTTTCTTGACGTTTATATGTCGGGGCAATACAGTAATCTCTGCTCGTCCGAGCTGCATGGGCTCGTCAACAGGAGGAGCCAGAGGTCCCGTCGGAGGAGCCTCAGTGGGGCGAAGAAGAGGCGGCCCAGATCTGTGTCGGGGAAAGCCCCGAGACGAAAAAACCCGCTCTGATGGGCGTCCTCTCTCGCGTCCACGCTCCTTCATCCGATCATCTAAACGAATCACCAACGATATTAGCTCATCTAAATCGTTTGGCTCGTCACGGACTGCCAGCTCGTCTTTTAATGACTCATTTAACCCGTCTACAAACACGCCCCGTAAAGCTGCGGCATTCCAACCTGACTGAGCAGAAAAAATCCGGAAGTCCACGGAATACTCCGCCGCACTCCGCCTCCCCTGCCTGAGATTCAGCAACCGTTGAGCAACGGTATTCATTTTCACCGGATGGTCAAAAACCAGTCGGAACTCCCGGGAGAAGTGTTTAAAGGACCCTAACAATGGCGAGTTGTTACTCCACAACGCTGTCACCCAAGCTAAGGCGTCACCTCGGAGCAAATTTGTCACATATGAAACACGGCTCCCATCAGAAGAGAAGGAAGCCGGTCGCTGAGCAAAAACCAGAGAACATTGCATCAGAAACGAAGCACAGGCTTCGACGTCTCCCGCATAAGGCTCCGGATGACAAATAATCGGTTCGAACACCGAATCTCTGGGTGACGGAGTTATCTGCCCCGGTATCGATGATGCCACAGCTGGAGCAGCAGGAAGCGGAACGGCTTGCGCTGCAAGCTCTGTAACACGGGCGTCTGTTTGTTTAATTTGATTTGCGAGATGCTGTAATTGCTCCCATATTTTCTCCAAGTGTTCTTGAACTTTTTCGGCAAAAGGAACCGCTTCTGCCACTGGGTCCATTATGGAATGGCCGGGAACTACTGTTATGTGTCGACGCAAGTTGAGGAGCAGACCTGCGTCAGACAGAACCCAGCGCTAAAAATAACCAGAAAGCGGTTCCAACAACAGAAACAATTTATTTTTCACCTGTGCATAATAATGTGTACAAAACTGAAACAACGTCCTTCTGGTGGAGTGACTGTTGGCACGCTCTTAAGCGCCCAAAAGGATAGAAGCCCGGCATTCCTGGACCCACTACCACCAGACAAACACCCCCCAGGTGGACACGACAAACTGACTCTCTGTGAAGCAAAGAAGAGGTGAGGTAAGTCAGCAGTTACAACAATATCTTTCAAAAGACACACGCTATCAGCAACACATTCAGGTCTGTATTTTTTAACTTTATGCAAATGAGCAGCTTCTCACAACAAGTGGAGGATCACTTATCCTGCACGCCACAGCAGTGAGAAGCAAACTGCACAATTCTCATCACAATTCCAGTATACTGCGTAACAAAACATCAAGTTACTATCAACAATTAGTCAAACACTTAATCACCTTTAATGTGTGCTGACAGCAAGTGTCCTCACCCTTCCTTGCTTCATGGGCTCGATGTGTCAAACCCAGGCGCGGTCCTCAGCGTCTCACAAACGGACATCACAAGGTCGAGTTCCCGGCAGTTCTGCTTGAATCACACATGCCTTAAATGCAGAACGCCATCCAATTATCTGCTTCAGCTGAAAGTCTTTAAGGTTGCATGTGAGCACCAGTCACAGGTGCTACACATGATGTTGATGAGGGTGAGGATTCTTCAGCCAGCACATTCTCCACAGACAAATCAGTTTCCATGCCACCTGAAGAGCAAAGAAAAGAAAAGAACAGCAAAACATCCAGCCACACCCCCCAACACACAACAGTCTGGAGTTACCTGTAAGTGCTGTGACAGTTAGAAGACACTTGTGTGAAGCTAATTTATTTGCAAGAATCCCCCGCAAAGTCCCTCTGTTAAATAAAAGATGTGCAGAAGAGGTTACAATTTGCCAAAGAACACATCAACTGGCCTAAAGAGAAATGGAGGAATATTTTGTGGACTGATGAGAGTAAAATTTTTCGTTTTGGGTCCAAGGGCCGCAGACAGTTTGTGAGACGACCCCCAAACTCTGAATTCAAGCCACAGTTCACAGTGAAGACAGTGAAGCATGGTGGTGCAAGCATCATAATATGGGCATGTTTCTCCTACTATGGTGTTGGGCCTATATATCGCATACCAGGTATCATGGATCAGTTTGGATATGTCATAATACTTGAAGAGGTCATGTTGCCTTATGCTGAAGAGGACATGCCCTTGAAATGGGTGTTTCAACAAGACAGTGACCCCAAGCACACTAGTAAACGAGCAAAATCTTGGTTCCAAACCAACAAAATTAATACCTCACAGATGTGAAGAAATCATGAAAAACTGTGGTTATACAACTAAATACTAGTTTAGTGATTCACAGGATTGCTAAAAAAGCAGTTTGTGAACACCCCCTTTTCTACTTTTTTTTTTTACTAAAAGCCCAATTTCATAACCTTAAGAGTGTGCATATCATAAATGCTTGGTCTTGCTGGATTTGTGAGAATCTACTGAATCTACTGGTACCTTGTTTACCATGTAACAATAAGAAATATATTCAAAACCTGGATTAATCTTTTTAGTCACATAGCACTACTATTATTCTGAACACTACTGTATATATATATATGTGTGTGTGTGTGTGTGTGTGTGTGTGTGTGTGTGTGTGTGTGTGTGTGTGTGTGTGTGTGTGTGTGTGTGTGTGTGTGTGTGTGTGTGTGTGTGTGTGTGTGTGTGTGTGTGTTGATGTTCTGGTGTAATAACCAGTGTGTGCTGGTGACTGTCTTGAGTTCAGATCGCTGTCTGTGGTGCTGAAACATTTTGCATAACACCATGGACAGAGTCAACAGGAAAAGTAAATCAATAGTAAAAGTGAGTCAACAGCAAGTGAGTTAACACTGAAAGCATCTGAGCCTCTTCATCCCAAAAGGACATTCTGAGGAAGAAAACTCTCCTGACACCCCTCACTTTTTAATTAAAACTGGCGTTACATGAAGTAGACAGACATACTGAGGTGATTCTAATAGTGTGATAGTAAACGAATGTTGAGTTCATAGACTATTAAAAAGAATGAGCTGTAATAATTTAAAATCCTGTAGGTGATTGTTGCTATTTCTGGAATTTGTTTACACACGATAACGTGCATTAAATTAATTTAGTGCAATAAATTAATTATTCCTCACCGTAATAAGAGATTTAAACACTCATGTTTCATTCCACACGTGTCTGCATAGGATTCTGAAGGAAAATCAGATTAAATAAGAAAGATAGTTTAAAGATCAGAAATGTGGGTGGGAAAGCTTCGTTTTGCTACTTTAGAAGCTTCTACTTCCATTTGCCAGGACAATAACACTGTGCAAAACATATATATATAGAGAGAGAGAGAGAGAGAGAGAGAGAGAGAGAGAGAGAGAGAGAGAGAGAGAGAGAGAGAGAGAGAGAGAGAGAGAGAGAGAGAGAGATAACAAAGGGACATTTGTGTTGACAAAATCCGAATATGAATTAAGTGAAGGAGTAATTTTCTACCTTCAGGGAGAAGCCTCGGTAAGGAAGACGCTCCTCTGTCTTCTTCCTCAAGCTTCCTTTCTCCGTTTTTCCTCCTCTCCTCTTTTTACCCCTCTCTTCTTTTCCTATTTCCTCTTCTTCCTCTCTCGTGTTTTTTTCCTCTCTTTTATAACCCTCCCGTTTTTCTATTTTCTTCTTCCTCTTCACTCAGTCTCCGCAGCCTCGCGACGGGCGCGTGGACAGCCTGTGTGGCGGGAACCGCGGCAGCAGCTCACGAGCGCTCTACTGACCGCGAGGCGTGTGGTGCCATCCAGATGTGCGCGAGAGGGAGTGATGCGTTCATGAAATATGCGCTTCAATTGTAAAGTCGAGATTAAAATGATCCAAAGTTCATTTATTATTATGCATTACTAACTATAACCTGTTTGAATCTCATTTTGACTACTAAGAGCGCCACATTTGACCACAAAAGAAAGTCGCGTTTGATGAAAATTTGGTTCCTCAAACTGAAGTTCAGACATCTCACTTTAAATGAGTTATATTTCACACAGAACCTCGGCTTCAGAAAATTAAACTATGACCACATATTTGTTCCAACCACCCACTAAACCCAACGGATTCTAACTAGTTCAACTCTTTAGGCAGGTAGATGAGCTAATTAATGAAATCTGTTAGGTTCTTTTATCATGGTCAGTGATCTTGGACAGTGAATTGGACAGGAAATGGACTTCAAAGTTTAGCTGTTGTATTGTAAAGCGTTGTTACACTTTTACAGTGAATCATCTCAGCGCTGAGATCTGTTCACCAGGTCACATGCAAACAGCTGGAACAAACCCAGATTTTCTATCTGTGCTACCTTTTGTTCCTTCAGCCTAAGCCACCCCCATATGGGCAGTCTTTAACCTGGCTTGAATCAGTGTCTATGTGAGGGCTGCAAAGTGAGGTGAAAATAGGCGGGTGTCTATCCGTGTTGCGTTCATGGTTGTTATGTAAAAATCTTATAGCGTCTGTAATGTAGTGTCACGCAATAAAACAGTGTTCCATCATACAGTTTGGTTTTGTCAATTAAACATCTATAAAAAGATCAGATGGTTTTATCAATTAGGCAATTGTAACAAGATCAGATAGTTTTACCAAATACAAGGACATTTTTTGCGTCAGCCATTTTGAAAAGCAGTAAGGTTAAGATCAGATAGTTACAAGGACATTTTGGATGTGCGTCAGCCATTTTGTGTTATGCATCATGGAACACTCTTACAAATCTAATGTTTTAGGCAAAAGCAATGGTAGGACAGTGCACCTACATTTTTACAGGGTCCAACACCTAAAACGGAAGAAGAAACAGAGAACTTTTATTTTCTGTAGCCAGGATTTTCCAAATCCGATATTTCACACCTTTTCTGGAACTTAGTCTTCGGGTGTCTTGAAGCTTGTCAGCAAAAATGGCACTTAGAAACGCAAGTAATACATCCTGAAAAGAAAAAAAATATCCTTTATCGGGTTTCTAAGAAATTATCTGTTTCTCTGTCTTCTGCTTTAAATCTAAATGACACTTCCTTCCTCTTCAGAGTGCCATAGACAATATTTCAAATTTATGCAACTCAACCAGTGCCGTATTGCTTATATTTACTCCTATATGCAATTGTGTCCCCCACAGCAGCCTGTACTCAAGGTTTCTGAAATGGACTAATGTCTATGGCTATGCAGCTTTAAAGGACCTGTCTTCTTAGGGTGCACATGGAGTGTTGGTGTGACTGTATAGAAGAAAAACAATTTGCTCCTGAAATTCAATTGCCTCTATGATACGTAATTTGTGTCCACAGCTTGATTAATTTGTGCGCATGAAGTAAACACTTTTGGCCACTGGAAAAGGCAAAACGGTGCATGTGATGCACTTTTGGTGCAAACAAAAGTTGTTCTGTGTTCAATACATTTATTTGTATTTTTATTATTATTCACAAAATTCAATTTCAGTTCAATTTATTTAGTTTATAGAGCGCCAAGTCACAACAAAGCTGCCTCAAGGCGCTTCACTCAAGTAAGATCTAAGCTTACCACCCCCTAGAGTAAGCACAAAGGAGACAGTGGTAAGGAAAAACTCCCTCTGATGATATTGAGGAAGAAACCTTAAGCAGACCAGACTCGAAGGGTGGCCCACTGCTTGGGACATGCTACCAAAAAGGTTTACAATACAGAACACAACACAGTAACAACTGATGAGAGTCCATGAAGGCGTCCAGTCCACTGTTGGGGGAAGGGAGGGGGGGTGTTCACAGAGCCACTCATTGGATCTGTTTCAGCAGCAGAGTCCACTACAGAAATCATCTAATCCAGCCGCTCGGATAAAGAGAAAAAGACAACAGAATCAGTCGGCCAGAAAAACTACACTTAAGGTTTACATATGTAAATGAGCATTAAAACCAGTTTCACTTTATATCTCAAGTAACAACTTGGCCCATGCAGGGCAGACACAGATCATGTGCACATGAACTAATTAAACATCGGCCTCATATTGATGAGGCAGGAGTGCATCTTATCATTGTGTAGAGAGCATAAATGGAAGCTGTGGTGAGGCACCGTGGAGGTGCATCGGTACTATGTGGGAGAAAGCTGCAATTGCACAACAGACCAGCAAAAACTTGGTCCAAAATCCATTGCAGTACATGCCTCGTAAATAGAAGGCGTCACATTCAGACAGTTTTTACAAAAGCAGAAAAATACAAACCTCAGGGAGCTTCAGGTGGCCGCTGTCTGCTGGCGTGCTCTGACAGGTTGGTGCAGAACTGTTACCACAAAACTTCTCACTTATGTCCACTTTTTCCTTACCAGAGCTCTGTGCTTCTGGCATTTATCCATTTTAAAGGAAATAACAGGTGAAAATTGGTTTATTTTGTTATTGCCAAAACGGACCCATGGCTTACGAAGAGGATAAATCCAACCCCTTTGCACCCAGTTCACAATTTTGTGCTCAGATTATGCACCCAATAAATAGTACTAATGACTTAGACATGCTCAAAATTGAATTGTGCCATGCATATCAGACTGTACGACATATTCTGTCAAGATAGGGCCCTCGGTGCAAGTGTGAGTAAGATCTGTGGAAATGTCCCATGCATGCTATAAAGGAAAGCAGCAGGTGTTTTGCTCACAGACAGATGGAGGTGATTTATTTCAGTCCAAATTCACCTGGATGACTCCTGACAGCAGTGATGCTACACGGCAGTCTCCCATCAATTGCCCCCCCGCCAAGACTGAAACTCAGCCATGCGAATAATAACAGAATAATAACAGAAAACACACAGTGTGTCTTCTTCACTGCATGGACTGACAGTGCTTCTTTAGAGAGTTTCAGAAAACCACAACATGCCTAAACACTGACTAAAAATTATAGTACTATTTTGTGTGTGTGTGTTGTCTTTTAGCTGCCACAACAGGTCCAGATTGGGATTGAGAAGCACCAAGACCTGTGCACTGGCATTTCTCAGTTGTCTCCCATCCAAGTACTGATCTACTCTGATTAACTTTTGAGCTCTGGTAGGATCAAGTGTGCAAAGAACAGGATGGTAACACACACACACACACACACACACAAAACCATTAATTTAAAAACATAGCTGTTTCTACAACATCTCTCTACACACACGTAAACATTGTTTCATATGCATAGATAAAATGCAATGTCACACACCCACTTTGCACCTATCCTCACACAGTTATTATCACACTGAACATGCAAACACCCACACTTGCTGAAAAGCAAGCTTAGAAAAAGTGTGGATAAAACACATGAAAAGGTGCTGTTAAACATATTGTGGTGCAACATGTACAGTATACAGAGAATGCACAGTATTAACATTTGAACCCCTACCAAGGAGGTTACGTTTTCATTTTTGCTTGTATCGTTGCAGGATAACACAGAAACTAATAAAATGATTTTAAGAAAACTTGGTGGACAGAAGGGGCAGGGACCCAAAGGGTGGAGACAGGAGTGTGGTGTGTGTGTGTGTATACTTTTGCAAACATTGCAAAATAGGGCTTTTGGAGAATCAAACTTTCATGGTCAGGATCAAAGGTCAGCAACTATGATCAAAGATACAAGGGACAATTGAGAAGTTTTGAGCCTGTCTCAGGAAAAATAGGGCGTGGTTCTCCATCTTTCCCATTCTGAGAAACCAACATTTCAGTGAGTCAGTGAGTCAAAGCTTCACACACATTCTCAAGAAATGTTGGTGCTGGTGCTAATCCCTGGTGCTATTGGACTGACTTTCTATGAACCACACAACTATGGAGCTCTAACTGGTGAAGCAACAGGAAAAAAGGTGCCTTCCACTCACCATCTTCAATTACAGCCACAGAAGCTCTTTCACAGTTCTCAAGCTTTTGGAAGCTTTTCTCATTAGGCTTATTTGTTTACAATCACTCTTTTTTAAGTAAGCAAACTTACTATACATGACCATACCATTTTTCTATTTACTGTACTACTAATTAACTTAAAGCTGTACAGCTTTTCAAATTTCACAAAACTGACAAAATTTATTTTCTACCAAAATCCAAGCATTATAATGTAGATCAGGGCTATTCAACTGGCGGCGCGCGGGCCAGAACCGGCCCTTTAATAAGTTTGGACCGGCCCGCGGCCCATTTACACATAAATATTAATAAATACACGATCAAAAGCTGCTACAAAGCGCATTCGCCAATTTTCGGCATTTTGCGACATTTTGTGGCGCTTTGCGGCACGTTGAATCCTTTACGGTACGTCAGCGCTGTTTTCAAAGAGCCCCACCTCACGTGAAGATATTGCGGGCACTCGAACAGTTGGTGTCGGTAATGTACCGTATTGGTTTGCAAACCACCAGTAAACTCGAACAAAGAAGACGACAACAGGGCGCATTCAAAGGAGAAGAGAAGTAAAAAGTTGACAACGAAAATAGAAGATTTAATAATGACTGGCCTGGTAAATATGTGCACGTAGAAAATGCCGAAGGCAATCCTATGTACCTGCTGTGTTCTGACTGTTGCTCGGTGAATAAGGAATATAACGTGCAGAGGCACTTCATTGACTCACTCCCGTTTTGACAATGAATATTCACCGGGTTCTGATGCTCGTCAAATAAAAGTAAAAGGACTTAATATGAACTACAAACGAAGCACTGCAATCTTCTCCCGTAGCTGCACTCTGCAGCAGAAGACAACGACAGCATCCCTGCGTGTTGTTCTTGCTAAAAAGAAAATGCCGACTGACTCCGAAACAGTGAAAGAATGCATATTAGCTGCCGTCGATGAGCTGGTAAAGCACAAGCTAAAACACCAGGTAATGTCGTCAATCAAGTCACTCCCTCTGTCAGATACAGCAGCTGCAAGACGAGTGGATGTTTTAGCCACAGACGTTTTCGAGACTCTTCTAACTCAGTTGAAGAAAAGAAAGTTGAATTCATGTCGCTGGCTGTGGATGAGTCAACTGACAGCTCCGATATACAGTAGCACAACTTTGTATGTGTGGTTTTTCAATGGTGACTGTTTCAAGGAGGATCTGTTGGGCCTAATTCCACTGGAAGGACAAACAACAGGGGAAATAGTTTTTCAAAAGATTATTGCTTTTTAAAGACAATGGACTGGACCTGGAGCGTATTAACCTGCTGGTTACAGATGGAGCTCCCTCAATGACAGGAAGGGTCAAAGGACTGTCTGCACGACTGTCTGCTGTGGCACCAAAACTACAGTGTCTCCACTGTCTCGTTCACCAGAGTGTCCTCTGCTCTCAGCTTAGTGGTGAGTTGAAAAGTACCGTGGAGTCTGTGATTGCTGCAGTGAACTTTATCAGAGCAACATCCAGTCTTCAGCACAGGTTGTTTTGCAGACTACTTGCTGATATGTCAGCTGAGCACTCTGACCTACTGTTACACAACGTCAGGTGGTTAAGCCAGGGCAATGCACTTCAGAGAGTCTGTGAACTGAGGGAGGAAATTATCACCTTTCTATGTGAATGCAAGCACAAGAAGGCTGAAACATTTCTGACAAAAATGCTGGATGAGAAATATGTCTCAGAAATGTGCTTTTTAAGTGATATCATGCATCATTTGAATGGTCTTAATCTGAGTCTTCAGGGGAGGGATAAAACAGTGGCTGATGTGGTTGAAAAGATGACTGCTTTTATAAAAAAAAAAAACCTAGACATTTTCGCATGTGATCTTAATGACAGCCTGCTGCATTTTCCCACACTCTGTGACTTCATTAGTATATACTTTTGATGTTCTGTTAAATAAAAAGGGAAAAAGAAATGCAGTAGCATTTGTCTCAAATGTACACCCGAGAGTAATAGTACAGGTCACGAGAATGTCCGGCCCACAGATCATAGTATTCTGACAAATTTGGCCTTCGGAAAAATATAGTTGAATAGCCCTGATGTAGATTGTCTATTTTTGTAACATGTTGCAAAATTACAGATCATTTTAATGAAGAGAACATATTTCACATTCACCTATTTCAATTCCATAGTGAATATTTTCTATTGTGAACGGAACGTCACCTCGCTGTGGAGGAAGTAGCCGGAGCTTGTGCGGGAGGTGGAGCGATACCAGTTAGATCTGGGGGGCCTAAACTCGGCTCCGGAACCACTCTCCTTGATAGGGGTTGGACCTTATTCTTCTCTGGAGTTGCCCAGGGGGTGAGGCACCGGGCGAGTGTGGGGATACTCACGAGTCCCTGGCTGAGCACCGCTATGTTGGAGTTTACTCCAGTAGATGAGAGGGTCGCCTCCCTGTGTCTTCGGGTGGCGAGGGGGAAAACTCTGTTGTTTGTGCGTATGCACCGAACAGCATTATGGAGTATTCGGCCTTCTCGGAGTCCCTGAATGGAGTCCTGGATGGGGCTCTGGTGGGGGACTCCATTGTTCTGCTGGGGGACTTCAGCGCACACGTGGGTAATGACAGAGACACCTGGAGAGGTGTGATTGGGAGGAACGGCCTTCCTGATCTAAACCTGAATGGTCGTTTGTTATTGGACTTCTGTGCTAGTCAGATTGTCCATAATGAACACCATGTTTGAACATAAGGATGCTCATAAGTGTACATGGTACCAGAGCACCCTAGGCCGAAGATCGATGATCGATTTTGTGATCGTATCATCTGATTTGAGGCCGCATGTTCTGAACACTCAGGTGAAGAGAGGGGCAGAGCTGTCAACTGATCACCATCTGGTGGTGAGTTGGATCAGAGGGTGGGGGAGGACTTTGGACAGACCTGGTAAGTCCAAATGGATAGTGCGGGTGAACTGGGAGCATCTGGAGGAGCCCACTGTCCGACAGATCTCCAACTCACACCTCTGGCAGAGCTTCTCTAGCATCCCTGTGGAGGTTGGGGGCATTGAACCATGAGCAATGCTCAAAGCTTCCATTGCTGAAGCTGCAGCGGGGAGCTGTGACCTGAATATTTTAGGTGCCTCAAGGGGCAGCAACCCTCAAACACCATGGTGGACACCGGTGGTCAAGGAAGCTGTCTGACTGAAGGAGGAGTCCTTCCGGGATATGTTATCTCAGAGGACTCCAAAGGCAGTTGCAACGTACCAACAGGCCGAAGGGCAGCAGCCTCTGCTGTGGGGGAGGCAAAGCAGCGGGTGTGGGAGGAGTTCAGAGCAACCATTGCGAAGGACTTTCAGTCAGCACCAAGGTGGTTCTGGCGGGCCGTGAGGCACCTCACAAGGGGAAAACGGGGAACCATCCATGCTGTCTACAGTAAGGATGGGACTCTGTTGACCTCAACTGAGGATGTAATCTGGCGTTGGAAGGAACACTTTGAGGAACTCCTGCATCAGACCGGAGCGCCTGCTATAGTAGGGGCAGAGCTGGAAGCTGATGGAGGATTTTCATCAATTTCCCTGGTGGAAGTCACTGAGGTAGTCAAACAACTCCACAGTGGCAAGGCCCCAGGGGTTGATGAGATCCGTCCAGAAATGCTGAAGGCTCTGGGTGTGGAGGGATTGTTTTGGATGAGACGTCTCTTCAACATCACGTTAAGATCTGGGACAGTGCCTAAGGAGTGGCAAACTGGGGTGGTGGTCCCCATACTTAAAAAGGGGGACCAGAGAGTGTGTGCCAACTACAAAGGCATCACTACTCAGCCTCCCTGGTAAAGTCTACTCCGGGGTGCTGGAAAGGAGGGTTCAGCCGATAGTTGAACCTCGGATTGAAGAGGAACAATGTGGGTTCCGTCCTGGTCATGGAAGAACCGACCAGCTCTTTACTCTCACAAGGATCCTGGAGGGTGCCAGGGAGTATGCCCACTCAGTCTACATGTGTTTTTTGTATTTGGAGAAGGCGTATGATCGGGTACCCTGGGAGATACTGTGGGAGGTGCTGCGGGAGTATGGAGTGAGGGGGTCCCTTCTCAGGGCCAACCAATCTCTGTACTCACAAAGCAAAAGCTGTGTTCGGGTGCTCAGCAGTAAGTCAGACTCGTTTTTGGTGGAGGTTGGCCTCCGCCAGGGCTGCGCCTTGTCACCAATCCTGTTTGTGATATTCATGGACAGGATATCAAGGCGTAGTTGGGGGAGGAGGGTTTCCAATTTGGTGGGCTCAGGGTCTCATCACTGCTTTTTGCAGATGATGTAGTCCTGTTGGCTTCATCGGCCAGTGACCTCCAACACTCACTGGATCAGTTCGTAGCCGAGTGTGAAACAGCTGGGATGAGGATCAGCACCTCTAAATCTGAGGCCATGGTTCTCAGCAGGAAACCGATGGATTGCCTACTCTGGGTAGGGAATATGGCCTTGCCCCAAGTGAAGAAGTTCAAGTACCTTGGGGTTTTGTACACGAATGAGGGGACAATGGAATGTGAGATTGGCCAGAGAATCAGCACAGCAGGGGCGGTATTGCATTCGCTCTACCGTACTGTTGTGAAAAAAGGGAGCTGACCCAAAAGGCGAAGCTCTCAATCTACTGGTTAATCTTTGTTCCTACTCTCACCTATGGTCATGAGGGTTGGATCATGACTGAAAGAACTAGATCGCGGGTACAAGTGGCTGAAATGGGTTTCCTTAGGAGGGTGGCTGGTGTCTCCCTTAGAGATAGGGTGAGACGTTCGGTCATCCGTGGGGAGCTCGGAGTAGAATCGCTGCTCCTTCGTGTTGAAAGGAGCCAGCTGAGGTGGTTCGGACATCTGGTAAGGATGCCTCCTGGGCGCCTCCCAAGGGAGGTGTTCCAGGCATGTCCATCTGGGAGGAGACATCTGGGAAGACCCAGGAGTAGGTGGAAAGATTATATCTCCACACTGGCCTGGGAATACCTTGGGATCCCCCAGTCAGAGGTGGTCAATGTGTGACGGGAAAGGGAAGTCTGGGGTCCCCTGCTGGAGCTCTTGCTCCCGCGACCCGAACCCGGAAAAGTGACTAAACATGATGATGATATTTTCTATTTTCTCTTGCGTGATGTGT
This sequence comes from Thalassophryne amazonica, assembly GCF_902500255.1. Classification (NCBI taxonomy): domain Eukaryota; kingdom Metazoa; phylum Chordata; class Actinopteri; order Batrachoidiformes; family Batrachoididae; genus Thalassophryne; species Thalassophryne amazonica. Next base: position 56,843,894 of record NC_047117.1, read on the forward strand.
TTTCCCCTCGGGGTGCACGTGAATATCCCTAAGATGTCTTGTAAATCACTTCAGAGGTGTTATCTGGTTTCAAAAACAGAGCCTTTAGATTTCGAAGTGTTTATTTTTCGCTTTTACGAAATATATGAGACATATTAGATTTATACAGAAATAAGCGGTTTTGGAGTGTTTCCCACCATATTGGTTTATTTTTTTTGAATGAGCAGCCAGCTGATGTCACGCTGCCTTTCCTTACACCGACTGGCAGTCGCAGTGTCCTTCCCAGCATCCCTTGCACAGACGGAGTAAGCCCCTACGTGATCTATTACATCACTACCAAATGTAGGTCACAGCGTCTGATCACTTGAAATTCTCCCATTCAGGAGGAAAAAGTCAAATTTTTTTCCAGATTTTTTTTCCATCACAAATCAATAGTGGCAGGACACAAAAATCACTCACTTGCATGAGTAAGAATGTCATTTTTAGTTTTTATTTTCATTATCATACATTAGGTACAAATTACATTGACAATTAAGGTTTCAGGCTGACCAGGGAAGAAAACAAACATACACCAGATGCAAAACACAACATACTCTTTTACAATCTAAGTAAGATACTGATTGTAAGTCATTTATGTACAAGAACAGAGGAGCTTAGATTATAAATGGACAGAGGAGAGTTGGAGACTATGTTACACTACGGGTTAAGAGATAAGGCATTCCTGCACATCCTTGATCCGGTGCATTATACGTCTAAAAAGATGGAAAATCACTTCATGTCCCTCATTCTGCAGCAAACAGGACAAAGATGAAGGAAAAACAAGTCAAAATCATCTGAAGTGAGACAGGTACTGATGAAATGGAGCATTTTCTTTTAGGAAGGGGGGGTTACTGCACAAATTGTTATCGGAAAATCTTGCTTTTAAAAATATTGACCTCTGATAGTTACTTCATTCGTGTCTTATTCTTCCAATCATTCAACAGTAAAAAGGAGAAACTGTTAAAGACAATATGATCATCATACTATAATTTCAGAAACATTGTTTGTTCCGCTATCCTCAAAGGCGCATGGCCAACAAATTCCACCAAAAATGCTGTGTGCATGTAGGTTGACCCTAGAACTGCCCTTAAGGGTCCTATCACATCTTGACGATTTAGCCAGCGTATGCTGACAGCCCGTTTCCACCGAGTGGTCCGGGTCGGTACTGTACGGTATGATATATGTCGGAGCAGTTAACTCTGGCTCACTTTGCATTTCTATCGCCGGCATAACCCTTTCGTTTGGCAGATGGAACAGTTAACTATTGATGAGCATGTCGCGGGGTGTCTCTTCTTCACACGGAGGCAAAACAGAGTAATTTAACATTTTATTTTATTTTAGTCTTGGTGGATCATGGGATTTATTTCCATTATGTGCAGAATGCTGAATTGTCAGCTGATGTCTGTGTTAAATGCTGACGTGAATGAATGAGGCGCTGTGACTCTTCCAACTTTTAAAATAAGTTAATCGTTTTGTTGTTGTGCAAAGAGCCGGTGTTCTCTGGCTCAGGCTGAGATACACACCTGGAGCAGAAAAACCACAGTGGAACTTCCTTTAAAACGCTACGTTTCTTCAGCCACGACAAGGAACTAAAGTATTTTCAGACGTCGTTTTCCAAAATCAACTCATCATAAAAAACAACCCAACAATAAAAATGGATGAAAAAGCAGAGAACCAATAAAAACAACTAAACAGAGCAAAATCTCATGCTAGTTTAAAAGCCAGTGAATAAAAGTGGGTTTTGAGGTTGGTTTTAAAAACAGGCAGTGAGGAGGCCTGCCTAATGTGTACAGGTAAATCATTCCAAATGTTTGTAGCAGCAACAGAGGATGCTTGCTCCCCTCTGAGAATTTGCTTTGACCTCTGTACCTCAAGGAGCAGTTGATCAGGTGAGTGGAGGAAGCGTGCAGGGGCATAGGGGTGAAGAAGCTCAGAGATGTAGGGTGGGTGGGGCCATTTAAAGATTTAAAAACAAATAAAAGAATCTTAAGATGAACCCTAAAATCAGAGCGGTTTATGTGGATAGGATTTCCTCAGGCTGTGATGATGAATCTGTCTGAAATGAACAGGTAAGATTAAGACTTTATATTTACTCTGTGTGTGAATGTTTTAATATTTGAAACAGTCTGTTTGCATGAGGATTGCAGTTTTCAGCCAATCGATGGACAACATTAATGGATGTATTTCGACTTATGAGCAACACAAGAAAACAATCGCATAACTTACCTATAACTTATGTACTGCATATGCGAAATATATGAGACATACACTGGCATATGTCGAAAAGATTGTGCATGCCTAAATGTTTTTGACGTACTCGGCCTATTAAGACGTATATCAGCATGCTTCAACATGCTCTTAACCTACACAAAACTTACCCATAACTTATTAGACAAATGCCAGCGTATGCCAGCCTTTTTAATACAGTTGACATACGCTGGCTAAATCGTCAAGGTGTGACAGGGGTGTAAGGGATTTGTAATGGTGAAGGTCAAAGTCACTTGGGTCAACAGCCAATATATTTGCTTTATCTATCTGGTTCTTCTTATACTCCTTCCAGCTGCTTTGACTGATTTTAATTCTTTTTTTTTTGTATAGTGCCAAAACACAACAACACTGCCTCAAGGCGCTTCACACAGGTAAGGTCTCAACTCACTAACCCCTCTGAGGAAGCACACAGGCAACAGTGGGAAGGAAAAACTCTTTCTGGCAGAGGTTTTCCCCAAGCTGGCTATATGGCTGATCCCAGAAATACCGTTAAAGGGTTTGTTTTGGCGCAGGTCAAAGTCACTGAGGCCAAAGGTCAAAATTGGCAACCAAACTTGGCACACACACACACACACACACACACACACACACACACACACACACACACACACACACACACACACACACACACACACACACACACACACACACACACACACACACATACCAAAGGTCAATAATCTCAGTCAAGGTCATTGGTGTCAAAAGCCAAAATTTAAGCTTTTCAGCGCAATTTGAATTGATTTTTGTATACATAAAGGTCTGGCTTTCCGAACTGTCAAGAAAGGTCAAATTTAATAAAGTTCAACCATTTGAGATCATCACATCTGCCACTCTGTTGGCCTACTCCTCCCAAGCCCTTTTGCCAATTCCTGCCAAACTTGGTATGTTAAAGATTGACCCCAAAACTGCTGTTAAAAAAATTCATTTCGGCCAAAGTCCAGGCCAAATCATTTGATTTTTCAACCCAATTTGGGCCAAATGTGGCACACATTTAACTGGATTCCAGAATTACCCTGGTAAGGTTAGCCACTGTTAAAAAATTTTTTGGGTGAAAGTAAATGTCGCTGGGGACAAAAGTCACACTGCTGTAGTTGTGACTGTCTTCACGTCCACAAGTACTACTGACTTGTCAAAGAAAATCACAAGATACATTTGACCATCTCTGTTACTGTGGCGGATTTGGGGGAATCAGTAGGCAGGAGGAACTGTGGTTATGAAATGGTAGATATCATGATCAGACTGACTGACATGGATTCAGGCACTGAGGAAGGACTAACAGGTAGAGCAAGAGACACTGGCGAAAAGATGAGAGCAAAGGCTCAATAGGACGAGGCACAGGGATGGTCCTTCAATAACTTCAAATGCCATCCCTTCACTCTTTTGACCAATCAATCACCTCTTCCATTCTCCTCTGCCACAACATCATCAGACCTCATCATTCGATACTCTCGAGTGACTGATTTACGGTAGTCTTTTAATGAAGTCAGTGCATCATTCAACCCATAATAGGCACAGGGAGGTCAAGGTCAATCAAACAAGCTCTTACAGATTTATCATCGTGAGAGAGGTCAGTGGCAATCAATAAGACGTGCTTAAAATTGTGACTATCTAGTCACAAGAACCTTTAGAGGTACTGCAACACGCGACGTAAAATACACTAAAATGTATATAAGTAACTTTACCTAGCTAAAACGACACAGAGAATGAAGAAGAGGATGAAGATGATGTACAGTATCTCTAAGTTGGGAAAGGCACATAAGGAGAACTAAATCTTATCTTCATGCTCATTTTGATCTGAAAACCTTGAAGGACTTGACGATTCCTTGGAAGGAAGATTGGGAAACCATTTGTAATTTCCCCCAAAAAAAGGGACTTCCAGACTTCTATGTCAGCACGTACATACACATAAGCTGTTGCAGAGTAAGCTCTGTTTGAATATGTACAAAGAATATTTTCACTGCTATGAATCTCCCGTAGGATCAAATGTTCCACAGGTAGAATTCTGTTGTGGGTGACACAGGCTACATAGAACAATCTCATACAGCGAAAAGAGAGGTGGCGATCTCACAGACTGGCATTCCACAGTGTATGGGCATCACGTGCACTGGTGGGTTGGCAGCATGCTATAGGTTATGTGGTTAACAGAGAGTGTACTGTACAAGCTCTCAGCCTACAGAAGATGCAGCCGGTGCACACAGTCATTCATGTGGCTGTTGTGACCGCAAAGCTGCCCTTGTCAGGTTTCTGGCATTTTTCAGGTTTGGCACATGCTAGGTCATGTAGTATACAGAATAGACCAGTAGACCAAAACTCCAAAGAGAAAGTATTAGAAAATGGCTATAAAATTCTTGATTCCATTAGCGAGATATGACTTTATACGACTACTCCAACATATCCTTGAAAATTTCAGAATTTCTTGAGCAAAAGTGTGACAAATCTGGCAACAATAACTGACAACTAACCCCCCCCCCCCCCCCCCCCCCCCAAAAAAAAAACAAAACCCAAAAAACAAAACAGTCTGACAATTCTATATGAGGCTTACAACATATACCTCTTGACTGAGTCATGAGACAGCAAGTGGTCCCATGGATCTTAGAACAAGCAATATTACTGAGCCGTACACATCTGGAGTCAGTGTTCTGCACTCCAAAAAGTGAAAAAAGTAAGAGAACGTAAAAATGTAAGGAAACCAACTGCACAGATGTTTTGGGATTATTTGTCTTAAGATCATTAGATGGACACACTTAGGTTGGTAAGTCTGCTCATAGTGATTAGAGTTAAGTTTGGCAAACTTAAACGTAGCAGTTAAGGTCAACTCACAATGCTAAATGTAGACTCGCATTTTACACCAGGTGCACAGGGTGGCACACAGTGTGACAGGCAAGTGTCATTACTAGTTCCCAACAAACAGTTTAAACTCATGTTGTTTAAATACTAAACTTGTGCTTCTCTGTGCATCCATGGGCACATTCTTAAAAAATGGTGCAGTCAGGTGCAGTACTGGACCAATGCTGTGGTGAGAAAAGTTATCAAGATTTACAAGATCAAAAATTGCACACAGAAGAGTTGTAAAGTATTATTACCTTCTGTTGTATAAGTTGCACCTGTCAAAAAATATCTCTTGAAGTGGAGAAAAAAAGAATTCAATTAAATGTATTTATATATATAGTGCAAAATTACAACATAAGTCACCCCATGGTTTACACATGTTGCACCTATTATTGGTATTAATTATTTCATTATTGGAACTTATTTTGTTTAGAGTGTTTATTCCTGGGAAAACCCAATATAAATTTTTAATATTTTAAAATCTATCATCACTTTGAGCTAAAATTTTAATGTATGTAAACCGACCTAACTCATGCCTTTAAGATACTACAATATAAGTAAGCTCAAGAGGTTCATGCAGCTGGTTTCCTTGCATTTTTTACTTTGCTCAACAGTTTTTGTTTTTTTAACAGTGCACAAGACCTTCACAAGGAAAAACAAAGGAACACAAGAGCACTCATCTACAAGCAGTGACAAAGTATAATAATATTACTTTAGATAACTAGTTTCTACTTTGTAATGACAAAACTATGCCTCTTAAAGAACCTAGCTGGTCACAGAGCAGCACTGTGAAGGTTCCGCATGTATACTGATGATTCTCATTGGTGTGGATTTTGATGTCCAGACCACTTAACTGTTGGTCTGGCCATGAACACAACCAACAAAGCTGCATATATACAGTTTTATATAAAGGTGAAAATAGATCATTGTCACTTGATATATTAATTTAGAAACAACAGAAAAGGGACTTACATTTTGCAGGGCTGTGAAAACTCGGCGGATCCGCTGGATTCCGCGGATTTCATCATGGGGAGGGGGGGGTGGGGTGTTAGTGATGTACTCTTTAATTGTGAACATCACTCAGTTTTTAAAATGCTTATCGCAAAGCGTTCTTTTTTTTACAACATCATGTACGTTTTATAAGTCTGCGGATCTGTGTGTTACACAGATCCGCAGACTTATAAACACAACTTATAAACTCCGCAGACTTATAAACACAGACTTAGGTAACACAGTCTGTGTGTTACAGATACAAATCAGTCTCCTTGGATCCGTGGAGTTTCACGGAGGAAAAATTAACACTCAAAGCATCCCATGATGCACTGTTTCTTTCTCTTTTTGCTCTGTATGCACCACTCTGCATTTAATCATTAGTGATCGATCTCTGCTCCCCTCCACAGCATGTCTTTTTCCTGGTTCTCTCCCTCAGCCCCAACCAGTCCCAGCAGAAGACTGCCCCTCCCTGAGCCTGGTTCTGCTGGAGGTTTCTTCCTGTTAAAAGGGAGTTTTTCCTTCCCACTGTAGCCAAGTGCTTGCTCACAGGGGGTCGTTTTGACCGTTGGGGTTTTACATAATTATTGTATGGCCTTGCCTTACAATATAAAGCGCCTTGGGGCAACTGTTTGTTGTGATTTGGCGCTATATAAAAAAATTGATTGATTGATTGATATGCAGACCACCTGAGACAAACAGACACCCCGTTTTGGGTTAGGCCAGAACACCCAAAATCGAAGAAGCTATCATGGTACACCCGATAGCTTTAACATAGCTGTATATTTAACAGATGAGAGACCGCCCAAAACCAACCTGAACCCACCCCAACGAAAGATGTGGTGGAATGAAAAATATGATTTGTTGGATGAAACTTGAAATCAAATAACAAAGAACAAGCAAAAGTTTACAGGTCAAACTTGAGATAAAATTACAGTCAAAGATTCTGGGATTTTGGTATGGCAATGGGCAATTGTTCCTTAAATTAATGCATTAAATTTATACCCTTCCCCCTGTGGTGTTTTCTGTGTTCGTCTAAAATGGTCAGACCACCCAAGATCAAACTTTTGTTGGTCTTAGGACCTGTCAGACCATCCAACTGTTGGGCTGAAGGTCACAGAGAACCCTAAAAACTGAACTTGGCCTTGGGGCAAGGGGGATTTGTGTACACTGTTAATGTGCACTGGCCAAGGTTGGGTTGGACTACCCAAGATCTATACTTCCAACTGAATTCCACCCAAAACACTTTCGACTGTGAAATGCTGGGCTAAAGCAACTTTGATCAATGAGAGAGCTGCATGTGCTTACCAAAAACACACAACTGCTCAAATGCATGATTGCATGATACATGACAGGTAAGACAGACGGTGTTGAGCAATACTTTGGCAAAACCATTCAAATATTTAAGTCATAACAAACACAAAGTGGAAAAAGCAGGTAATGTTGGAAAAGTGCTTTGAAAGTTTTCCATGCACATCCTTTGCACCACTAAAATTCTTTGCAATAAACAAATCTGCCTGTAGCCACAGTGCTCTATAGATTTATAAATCACTTTTCAAGACTACAAGGAGTGAACAGTGACAGTCTAATGATAGATTTCCATTACTTCACAGTTCTTACTCTTTGGGCTTTTTCTTAGTTGCATGCAGCATTTAGTCAATTACATGCATGGGCATCAACAGCATGCACATTGGGGCGGACACTCCACAGCCAGGCACACAACCGGTCAAGACACAATTTGCATTCAGGAATCATCGAATATGATGAACGAAAAGAAAAACTAATTATCTGATTAATCTGTCAAAACAGATTTCTCACAACTCTATGCAAAACATCCATGTGTTCCAAACTCAATCTACATTGGGTAATTTATGTTTTTTTCACAAAAATATGGGTTTAACAATTTAAAAGCACATTCGAGCATTGGTATAAAAACTGTAATTTGCTATGCTGTTATTAAATAATTCATTGGTATTTGCAAAGCAGCCATACACTGATATGTGATACTTTAAAATATTATTCTGATCTAGGGGAGAAGAGTAAAAACGAATCTATTTCAAAGTAAAAAAAAAAACATAAAAAAGTGCCTGCAGAGATCTTCCAACAAAAGTATTTCTGGTTCGCTGCTTTAGTTGAGAAAACATACCCAAAGGCATGACACTGAATGCAGTAAAACATTATCATCGTTAATACAGACTCAAAAGTCATGGAAAAAAAAACATACATTAGTTTCTCAAATAAAACAATGTTTCATCCAAATGAGCTGTTAAGACATGTATGTGCTTTGGGAGCCGGACCAATTCAACACATTAGTGTTAGAACATGACTGTAAAGCTTCAGGTTTAACTTTCACTGTAGATTTATTTAGGTTTTGCCACGGTGACATGCTAAAAATATTTTTCTTTGTCCACACAATTAACTAACAACAGAATCTGCAGCTCAAATGAGGGCTCTAAAAACAGTCTGTGACTTCATAAAAAAAGGTAAAAATAGGTAAAACCCCTGACAGAACCACACCGTACCTGTGTGTCTAACATATTTGCATTTTTCAAGTCTCCACATTAAGCAGGAACACCACCGAAGGTGTGCACTCTTGGACTCTATGTAACCATGTTTGTATATACAGTATGTTATTGCGATATCTTAGGGCCCCTTCACACATAGTGCAAATTTGGTCAAATTGCACAAGAATCAGGAATCATATGCAATACGTGTAAAATCATAGCTGCCTCTAACACCTCCTACACCTGTTGCTACAACTATTTGCTCACACCAGCGGCTGAAAGACAGAGTGGGAGCTGTGCGAGCCCATCAAACCCTCTCACGGCAGGTGTTGGCCAAATTCCAGGTGACACGGATGAACATCTAACACCGCTGGCATGGTACTTAGAAAATGTGTGGCCATTCGCACTGTTAACAGGACAACAGTCAGCAGACGATCACTGTTAAGCTGGATGTGAAATGTGCCTAAGTGCTCCACAAGTGTGGCTTTGCAAACAGACAGTGACATGTTGGTGTGTGCGCTGAACTGACAGGGGGTGTGGCCGCCCACAGAAGCAGCTGTGGAGATCTGTGGATATGTATGTCACGGCTGGGGAACACGCACTGTGTTTGGACGGACATAAACTAACAATCGCCCACTGTGACGCGCATGTCTGCTTGTTGTCCTCACATGGCATGCATAAAAACATATATCGCTGTTGCAATGGGCTGTAGCAAGTGCACACACGGCATGGACATTGACAGGCTACCCCAGATGAAAAAGGACCGTCAGATCATAACACGCAGCAGGCGATCTGAATGTCACGTCACCCACATGAGCTCTGTTCCACATGACACGGTGTCACGGTGCGCCGTCCACAAACGTGTTGGGCAGGACACATGCGCGGGGCCGGCTGGACATGCTGCCAGTAGATGTGTACATGATAAGAGCGCCCTGCTTCTCATTCAAGTCATTTCACGACTGTACGTCTGTGACCATGGGTCACCAACAGGGGAACAGACGGATCATACTTGTATTGTCTGCTTGATAAGAGGGATTCAATAAAATGCGGTGTTTTTATATGGTGTGTGGTTTTATTTTTTCTTAAGTACGTCCATGTCTTTCTTGATATCAGGCATTTTCCCATACCTGTCACAGGACAACGACAGTAGCTCAGTGGTAAAGTTTCTGGCTGGCAATCACAGCTTTTGAAAAGTGCAGGTTTGAATCCCATGGGTGGCATGTATTTTTTTATTTTCACAGCAGCTGTGCAATGTGGTTACACAGTCCTCAGCTTTTGAGTAGCATGTATTTTAAATTTTTTTCTTCACAACAGCTGTGTGATGTGTAACCACATCGCGCAGCTGCTCACACTGTGTTCTGTGAGTGGTACTTATTCATAATATGAGTGAAGGGGCCTTTAAGAATGCCTACTCTGGTTTCGATCACACTTGGCAGGTGCGCTCGTTCTATGGATTGGAAGAAGTGATTTGATTTAGGTGAGGATCAGCCAAATATCAAGGTCAGAGGTCAAGGTCAAATTTACAGCCACAAAATCTAGAACAAATGTTGTTTTTCTGCTCAAATGAAAATGAGTTGAGATATTTTAATGTTTGTGCATGTGACTATTTTAAAAGCCTCTGTAAGATTTTCTCTACATACTTGTTTTGAAATGTGGGCGTAGTGCCGCTGGGCTCTCTGAGCACTTTACAGCTAGTTCGTTACAGTGATGAGTGATTTCTGTAGCTGTTTTTACATAGAATTTGAGACTGTGCATTATCAAATTTTGGTTAAATAGAATTTTACATCATGAAGGGGAAGTATATAATAGTGAGAGGAAACCTGGAACCACGAGATGCCTATTTCCAACACTTGAACCATGTATCCTACGTATTTGGCTATAGCATCTACAAAGCCTTAAATGTGTGTTTTTTAGGTCACCACATAAAATCTATGTAGCCTGAACGACCCACATAGATGTTTGAGTAACCAACAACCATATGCATCACTGAAGATGTGTAAACATCAATACTTGCACTAATTTCTAAAACTTTTGAATAAATGCATTAAATCCCATTTTTTCAAGACGACCTAAATATTCTCCTGCTTACATCACTTATGGACAAAAAAATTACAAAATTTCCACTTCATCATATCTTAACACATATCTAATGGCGTTTTTTGTCTTGGTGCTCGTACTTACTGTAAATAGTCGATATAAGCTGTAGGGGAAAGGAACAACTGGATCTATAAAATCCATACTGGCAAAAAATTAACACACATGCCCGAGAACGCTGCTCATGAACTAAGACATTTCATACAAGTTTAGTTTAGTGTGGGTCTTGATCAGGACTCAGTCAGATGTTGGACTGGCAGTTGGTTTAAGTGTGGCAGTGAGTGGAGAGGGTGTGCAGGGACCGTGCACCTCCCCCTCCCTAAATCCTCCTCATTGGCTGTCGATGATTGATGGATGTACAAACTGTGGGTTGATGAAAGAAAACCCAGCAAACTCATTCTGGTCGATGTTGGCAATAACCAGCTCATCTGGAGGCGTGAGCTGGGGCTGCGTGCGGGTAAAGAACTTGTCAAAGTTCTCTGCTCCTTTGCCACACTGTTGGGAAAACAAAAGAAATAAATAAAAGAGGCATGAATGGAAAGGTTAAATTTAGGCATAACGGGACCATATCTTATACCTGGTGCAAAGCGACGCACAACACTTACCAGTGTGAGTTTCCAACAAACGCATTTGTCATTTCACAGCCAGAATCACTGTTCTGTAAATAGCAAATGTTCCTGCCCTCACGGGCATGTTCATCTGGAAACGAGATGCGGTCAGTTTCATTGCTAGGTGATTGTGCCATAAATCACCAAAACTTCGGTCAAAAGTCGAGTGCAGAGTTCATGTACAGCCCAGTATTTGGATACACCTTACATAAGTGGGTTCATGATGCACCACACACACCTCTTGTACACTCTGGGATGTTCAATAGGACTCATCATTGTCATAAAAAAATTTAAAAAATACCTGAATGCAAACCAAAAATAAACAGGAAAAAATAAAAGTAGCTGCCCAAGGGAGATACAAAACCAGCAGGGGTTGGGAATGGGTGCATGTGATGGAAGATGGAGGATATTGGGTTGATGGCGATGGAGGAGGATGAGGTGTAGGTGCAGAAAGGAGGTGCAGTTGTTTCATTTCAGGGAACTGCTGCTCCTGTAAATGATTCACTTGCATGTTGATCCATTTCCTCGCCAGAACACCTCCCTGTACTGTCTAATGAGTCCACCGTCTAAACAGGTTCAATCTCACACCACTCTTACGTAAATGACAGAAGACATCCTGGTTGGTTTATTTCATGTTATATCCAAAAGACACACGTAATTAATTAACTGACTAAACACAACCCCTTTGTGCCTTGCGCCCGAGTCTGTGTTCAGACTGCACTCTGTGTAAACAGCAAAATAGAATTGGACACATCCCAAATGTGCTATGTTCTTTCCACCACACACTACAGATCATTTAAATAAGGCCCAATGTGTGTAATTTACTATGAAAACAAATAGAAGCCCGACAAGAATACAAGCATTTGACATGATGATGACTCTGAAGCCACAAACATGAACAGAATTCATATTACCAAATAAATGAACAAGCACCATTTGTAAATCTGACCACTTCAAACTGTTGACCCTCTGTGTGTTGCACTGAAATAGGTCATTGCTCTTCCTTTTATCTACACATCATCCCATTGGTTCAGATCAAAAGGAGAGCATCTCTCAGCTGATCCCGACCATTTATCCCACTGCTGTAAGTTACTGAATTTTTTGTTCCAATAACGTCAGATAACATGCTCTACATCTCATGTAACAAAGTCCACTGCCATCAACACTGGCACAGCTGCAAAACTCAAACAAACAGGGCTCAGGTTTGACTCTGTGAGAGGTAATGGAACATTGTGTGCTTTTGATCCCCTGACGCTAAGGATAATTAAACTTGTGAACAATTAAGTGTTCCTTTGAAAGGAAACAACTGAAATGTGCCATTTCACTTGGTGGATAAATAAGCACTTATAAAATAATTTTTCAGCAGGTACAGGAGCTAAACATTCAAAAAGATTAACTCATCTGCAGTGACGTTCATGTCTCTGAGTCCTCAACTTTTGAGATTTAGAGATGAGACATGTCTAAATCCATAAGACTCCATAAACTCTTGTGAGACACAAGCATTTATGGAGTCATGAGGTCACTGGACAGAGGTGTTTGGCGATGCTTACACATGTGCAGGAGAATGAAGTGCCACGTTTTTGTGGTCCTGGTGCCCCCTGGCTTTCTGTATGTTTCTTAGACTTGTATGCTAACCAAGGCAACTACTGGATGTCTTTGGTACTAGGTCTCTTTGGAGGATCCTCAGGTACTACTGGAATGACTTTGTGTCCAACAGGCTACAGGTTCACTTCAAGATGCTTAGATGAGGAGTATCACTTGCATTGTGAGGCACCTTCACCGATACCACCTTTTTTCAGACTGAGTACAAGTACATACGAGGTCTGTCCATAAACTATCGTACCTTTTTATTTTTATTTTTTAAACTATATGGATTTGATTCATGTGTTTTCACGTCAGACAAGCTTAAACCCTTGTGCGCATGCGTGAGTTTTTCCACGCCTGTCGGTGACGTCATTCGCCTGTGAGCACGCCTTGTGGAAGGAGTGGTCCCGCCCCGTCATCGGATTTTCATTGTCTGTAAATGGCGGAATGATTTGGGGTTTTTTTCCATCAGAATTTTTTCAGAAGCTGTTAGAGACTGGCACCTGGAAACCATTCGAAAAATTTATCTGGCTTTCGGTGAAAATTTTACGGGCTTCACAGAGAATAAGGTTGGACATCAACCATTTTCCGTCAGATTTCACTTTTAACAAGAGATTTTGTCATGGAAAGCCGCGCTGAGGCTTTGTGCGTCACGACCGATTCGCTGTTCGAGCGAGACAAAGAACGCCTCCGTTTCGGCGTGTCAGAGGACAAGCTGAGACATGCCTATCTCGGCTTTCGATGCTTATCAGTCGAGTGAGTTATAAGAGAAATTGTGGAGAGCTGGGCATGTCTGAACTTGTCCTCTGACACGCCGAAACGGAGGCGTTCTTTGTCTCGCTCGAACAGCAAATCGGTTGTGATGCACAAAGCCTCCGTGCGGCTTTCCACAACAAAATCACTTGTTAAAAGTGAAATCTGCTGGAAAATGGTTGATGTCCAGCTCTTGTGATAACCAAGAGAAAGTGCACACGACGGTCCCAGCTCCACACAGCCATCCGTTTAGAAATAATCCGATGGTTCGTGCCTGTCATCGCGGCTCGGAGTGCGGCACGCCGAGCGCCATTGTGGGCCGTCCTTAAAGCTGTACTAACGGACCTTATTCTCTGTGAAGCCCGTAAAATGTTCACCGAAAGCCAGATACATTTTTCAAATGGTTTCCAGGTGCCAGTCTCTAACAGCTTCTGAAAAAATTCTGATGGAAAAAACCCCCAAATCATTCCGCCATTTCCAGACAATGAAAATCCAACGATGGGGCGGGACCACTCCTTCCACAAGGCGTGCTCACAGGTGAATGACGTCACCGACAGGCGTGGAAAAACTCACGCATGCGCACGAGGGTTCAAGCTTGTCTGATGTGAAAACATATGAATCAAATCCATATAGTTTAAAAAAAAATAAAAAGGTACGATACTTTATGGACAGACCTCGTACATTTTGGTACTCATCGATACCGAGTACTGATAAGAATACTTAATGATACCATTACAGTTTTATGATGACTTTGAAATCATGTTTTATTCATCAGTTGTTCCTTACTTTTGACTGTTAACTGTTATCAATATCATTAGCTTTGTTTTTATTTTCAAATATTTCACTTAAATCATGTACGTTCACTTTTTGACTACAACAAATTGTCCTTTAACATTAACCGTGTATTTCTTAACAAATATGACACTGGCAGACATCTCACTGAAACTTCAGCACTACTAAATATACAACACCAGGAACAGAACTGAAACTGTCCATCAATAACTTTACTCATGTCTGTGAGGACTAAAAGAGTTTTTTGAAAATGTGAGGGGCAGATTCATTTTGATGAAAAGAAGCTTCTCTGTGTTATCAGCTTTTTTTTTATCTACAATGTGAGACAGAGCTAAACAGTTTTTCACTCTCCACACTATTGTTTAACTTTTAATGAAGTACATACCGGTAACATACACAAATACAAAGCGTCAATGTTTTTTTCCAAAGGTGGAACATGTACTATTGATGAGTACGGTGATACTGTAAGTAAGTGTAAAGGGAAACAGCCACGGAATGATCTCTGAATGTCAGACGAGAGGTGAATCCCCGCCTTTAACTCACGCATATGCGCCTAAGTGGGTGAGTCTTACAGCCGGAACTGGTCAAAAGCAAAAATGTCAACATCACCACTTGTAGAAAAACTATGTATAGGTTCACCTCCAAATCATGAAAATTTGTTGATTTCTGGAGCACTTTGACTTCTTTATGGGTTTTATGTGGTGGACTGAGTGTGCTTGGCTTTGAAGCTCACGTTGAGATGGAGTGAGTAATTTTGGCCGTCCTGTTCGTGCCCTACATTCATAGACATCACGAGTTGACATTTTGTCCTTCAGTGTGTGACACTCACTCATCAGTACAAACAGCATATATTTGTGTGTTAACCGTTATGTGCCCATCTGTGTGAAGTCAGACGCCCCCGCCACTTGTTTTTAAAAAATTAACAGAAAAAGAAATCATGCAAAATTAAGACACCACACACACACACACACACACACACACACACACACACACACACACACACACACACACACACACACACACACACACACACACACAGATTTTTTCACTCTGTGTGTGTGTGTGTGTTCTCCTTTGACTGCTGTTGCTGACAGGTGATGTTAGCTGCAGGCTGTCAATGTCTATCTTGTCAGAGTGGATGGAAGGCCGGACATCAAATTTGCCTTTGTGTCTCTGTGCCATCTTCTCTCCCTGAATGCACTCTCTCTCTATCCAACACACCAAATAGCTGATGGGTAATAGCGGGCATCCTTCAAACGCTGTCACTCTTTGTGTTGACTTGTCGTCTTCTATCCATCACTGACCGCCCATCACCCATGACAAGCCAAACATTTTCTACCCGCAATATCCAGCCCCAGCATGTCCTTTAGCTGCTCACAGCAATGACTTTGTGATTACATCCTGACCAGGGAGGTGAAACGTCAGCTACCGAACTTACAGGGTATTCTTCAGAGACGTATGACATACACGGTTAATTTACCCAAAGTCAAGTCCAGTTCAATCTGGAGCGACACGTTCACTATTTACCTGAATCACAAAGGCAGCACAGGTCCAGGAACTGCTCGGGTCCGTGTGCACATCTGTCTGTCTATGTGTGTCCCTGTCCTGTGTGTCTCCAGGCTGTAGCTTGATAAAATCTTTGTTTATTGAGCTAAAAGTTAGCACAAAAGGTCACATCACTAAGATCTTGGACAACTTTGGCATTGAACACATTTTAAATTTAATTATGGCCACCAGGGGGTCGAGTACCTGAAATCCTAACCCTAATTGTAAAAACCTTGTAATGTTGGATGTGTTTTGATTCCATTTATGAACACCAGAGTAAAGTTCTTGGAAATATTTCCATAAAGACTTTGTGTATCAAGGTGAATCTTGGCACATACCTCAGACAGACTCAGTGCTGAGCACAGTGGAATTCTAATAGTGGCCATAAAGAGGCAGAATTTGAGAAACGTTTTGTATGGAATATCTTGACAAAGATTTCACATATTAAGGTGAAACTTGGTACACAAGGTCACCTCAAGAAACCTGCAAACCACAAAGCTATCATGGACCTTGAACAAACATTCTACTATAAATTTTACCTTGTGGTGACCACCTTGCATTGTGGGTGTGCATTTGCATACATAATTTCAAGCTTTAAGTTTGTAACAATGGTTACCATGTTTTTTTTAATTATTTTGCTATATATAGTACTGACAGATGGAATCATCCATTTTTAAAAGCTCACCATAGTTTAGGTCAGGGGTCACCAACCCTGTTCCTGGAGAGCACTTGCCCTGCATGTCTTCTAACGCTCCCTGTTTCACTCCAAGGCAATAAACTCTACCAGGTGTTCTCAGTCTATCAAGAGCTGGAAAACACCAATTAAAAAAAAAAAAAAAAATCAGGTGACTTGAGTAGGTAGACATGGAAAACATGCAGGGCAGGTGCTCTCCAGGAACAGAGTTGGTGACCCTGGTATAGCGGACAGTCTCAAGCATGATGACACGACAGAAAATAAAGTTATCCTAGAGGAAGTCTGGTTGAGAATGAATTCGGGTGCAGCTGTGGAATTGTTGGAATGTTCAAAACCCTGGAGTCTTTCCATCATGTTGACTGAACTCTCCTTTATCATCAGAAAAGAAAACTATTTCTTGTAGCTTTTTTCAGCTTCACCGTCACTTGTTTGTAATGTTCCGAGCTGAGACATCAAGAAATTTCGTGCTCATGCACTTTAGCGCTGTTTTCTGCACCTGTGATTGTCATATTAAGTCAGACATTAGTGTATGTCATCACGACCACTTTGTACACACGCAGAAAGAATGCGATAGGCCCTCCCACATCCTGATCACAACATAACATATTACACTGGGCCATCTGGTGTGATGCCGGCTGTACACTATTCTGACAGAATCATCTCAGTAACAACAAAAGGAGATGTGAGGCTATGAGCTGTGGTGTTGTGATGAATTCAGTAAAGCATATTTACCCTTTTCAGAAAGCGTGTGGCAGGACGTCCTCATTGTGTGATTCAGCTGAACCTCATGGGCTGAGACCAGAGCTTTTAATACATCCTCGCACACAGTGACATAATGTGCTATATGGCATTTCTGACCTACTTTCTCTCATGTTTAATGTCTCCCTCACTCCCTCACTCTCTCTGTACACATGGACAGACACACACCCCTCTGCACTCAAGCATATTAAAAGAACACTCAGCTACTTAGGATGAAAAATGAGCACCTGCCTCCATTAACAGTTGTGCCTCAACTCTCCTCGATGAGACTAGCAACACAACACTTAGTTTCTCTGTTCATGTCTCAGATATTCTTTATTTTGCTGTACTATATTTTTCCTTGTGGGAGCCAATTTACAGAAGATTATTAGTAATATGAATTTATATAACGACTGTGTGGATCCTTGTCATTTGATTGGTGGGTTGTATGTCACGTGACATGGATTATTTGTACCATTTGCTATTGTGTTTCATTGACCATGCACCATTCTGGACTCACACGCCATTCCAAATCATTATAGAAACTTTGCATGATTTATTACTGCCTTTGAAAAATGTTAGCTACCTGTTTTATAAACACTATCCAATCTAGAGCCCGTAGATTCTCACAGGCAACAGGCTAGTATATTATATATATATTTATGAGCCACTCTGTATATGTGACAAAATTTAGGCCCTCCTGAAATCCAAGCATTATAAAGTCATTTTTTTTTAAATGTCTTGTAAAATTACAGCTTATTTTAATCATGAGAACATATTTATCTGGGCCTGGGGAGAATTCCATAACAAATATTTTCTTTGCATTCAACACCTTGATGTTGAATGCACCAGCTACAAGGACGTCTCAATAAACTTTACCCAGACAGTTTAGCTGACATAACAGTAACTCTGCCATATTTGGAATATTTTCCATGTGAAAAATACACAGAGGACTGGCTTCTATTTATAAGAAAATGGCACTGATTTTCAGCTCAGTCTATTTAATTTATACAGATCCACCTATTTATTCCGCGTCATTTAAATATATCACTATAGGGACTTATATTTCTTTTTGACTTTGGTTCAACAAATTGTAAAATACCTAAATTGCAAAGTTGAGCGTGAAGGACTTTCAAAGAATTAAGGAAAGACTGAAAATAGAACAAAAAAATCTGGCAACAGTGTGGGCCTCAGGAGGAACACATGATGCCACTAGCTGTCTCCAAACAGGTGTTTCACTCGCTAAAACAAAGGTCGAAGCTCTGACACCCTGACAGGCAATGACTCAGTGACCTAGGGTGGCACTTAGCATGCTGATTTAGCCAGTGAGCCAGTTCAATACCTGACAAACTTTGGCAAGACAGATGCATTATCTGAGAAAGCTCTTGCACAGATCCTCACCTGGGTTAGAGTTGGTCAACAACATTTGTTACCTTTGAGCCTCTGAGATTTTAAGGGTACACCACAGTTATATGTGGCATTGACATGCTTCCACCCACAAACAGCATAACCTCTCAACAATACATGTTTTTTTTTTTGCAAGAGCTTGTGATTTAATAGGACAACTGAAAACAGTGCAGGATACATGGGAAGAAAATACTGGAACCCTTTTACTATGCAAAAACCAAAAGCCTTTATATTATCTGCATTTACAACTGTGTGAACAAGTGTGACTCTCTGTACTATGAGATACTGTGCTGCAAAAATTAAATGTGTAATAATATGTCATGGGGGAACTGACACACCAACCTACAACAATATTCCTACAGCATAAGTGCTCATTATAGCTGGATGATTACAGGCCAACGCATTTATTCAGCACTTCCTTTTGTTTTTAATAATTGGTATGTAAATCATAATCCAGATTTATCCAATATTCTGTGCAGCTGGTAGTGCATACTAAATTTCCTTCAAAACAGCTCTTCCAGGTCTCCACAGAAAACCTATGGATGACATCATGCAGGGCTTGTCCAGTTATATATACACAGTCTGCGGTAGTAACGCTTTCCCAACCTGGACCAATCCACTTGCATCCAGCTCAGACGATGAAGTTTCTGAACTGGACTTAATGTCTCTCATCCTAACTGCTTTACATTAAAATGCGACCACCCCAGTAAGCTCTGGAAGTCATATACTTTTGACCAAAATAATGATGCAAATGATCATTTAGTTTTTCCATAGTGGCACTAGGGCCTTAGGAAGCTTCAAAGAGCTTAGAGTAAATATATTACGGCTTCAGGCTGAAAGGAGCCCCTGGAGGTGGTTCAGGTATTCTATCCCTGAGGAGACACACACCTATGTTGACGTCTGTTAACATGAACAATGACCATAGCAAGAAATAAAGATGCACAGGCCTTTCAAGTTGCTTGTGAAGTCTTGTTCCTATTCGCAGGACCCTAGTGTCCACATGGTGGCTGTTACTTGTTAAATACTGTAAGTAGATACACAAACTAAAAAGTCTCACTGTAATGGTCAAGATCTAAACCACAGAGAATAGGACAAGCTTTGAGATGCAGAAGTCTACACTTCTTATTTTATTTTCTGTTTCAGTGACCAACAATGTTTTTATTGCCACTGTTGTCTCTTTTGTGTTTGTTTTCTATCTTCAAGTACACCATGCTTTTCTTTGGCTATTGTGCCAAGATGTCTACACAGTGACTAAGTCCTCCCACTCTCTCATGCCTCCCTACCTTCGTTGCTCCCATCACTATCAATCAGAAGCGTTTCCATGTGACCTACTTTTTTGTGCTTTGCTGTAGCCATAAGGATGGACACATGCCCACAAGTGGGTGTCAAACATGTGAGTGTTCTGCTCTCATGAAATCATTTCACACTAAGAATGCTGCTGTATGGCTAATTTAAATGCTGCCTTTAAATTAGCCATACAGCAGTCTTGTCACTAATAACTTAGCCTGCGCCAACATTCAGTCTCCCGCACAGACTTTGTCTTTTGTGCCATCTGAAGCCTTCATCCAATTGATACAGATGGTTTGAATCTCCCAGCTGGGCGCTTCCAAGGTACTGATTGCAATTCCACAGATGCCACAAGCGGATGAAGTGAGACTGAATGAGGATGCACAAGGTGGAAGGAAAGAAGATGAGTGGATTAGAGAGGCAGGGATTGACCTGGTGATGGGTGAAGGGGAGGCGGATGTAACAATAGCTATTTGGTGGGAATGGCCTCAGAAACAACAGTGCATTACACGGCATATCGAGATGGACATGACGGATCACTATGTAGTGTGTTACAGTTCTTACAGAAAGTATTAAATATATTCTAGCTCTCTTTCCATCGCTCTCATTATTCACCCGTACCCTCTTCTAAATCCATACTGATGCAAACTCACACTGCACAGAGGATGTGCACATGGACAACCCAGCAGCCTCTGTGTGGCACATTGAGAAATTTTCTTCCTCTGTGACCTCATCCACTCAGTCCACTCATGTGCCGTACATGTACACACGAAACCTGGTGCAGTATCAACAACCAATTCCTTCCCCGTTTTCCACACGAAACCTGGTGCAGTATCAACAACCAATTCCTTCCCCGTTTTCCACATTATTCTGGCAACATTCTCATCCCTTAACGTCCCCTCAACACACAAAGAGAAAGGACTATGAAGGACTATAATTTCATCAGGCCAGTGTTTATCCCTGGATAACACAGCGTGAAGTGGATAAGAATCTATGACTCCCTGTGGATGGGACGCCAGTCCAGCCAAGGTTGCACAAACCTGGAACCGAACCCCTGTCTACAGTGAACCACATGGCAGTGAACCACATGGACAAATAGGCCAAGATTGAGTACTTAGTAGAAGAGGAGCCCGTGACAGCTGAAACAGAAGATAACTAAATATTTAAAATACAACACATCCGTGAAAATGTGTGTGTGCCCGTGTGTTCTACATGATCATGTGTACACACAGAGGATTTGCAGTAAAATGGAACAATATGAAAAATAGCAGATTCATAATTTCTGGATGTCGCTTTAACCATGCACTGAAATTACATATGGCCCATTTAACACGTGCCATATATAGCCCCTGCTTGCAGCTGTGTTTAAACTCAATAAAAAACCAACAATTTCAAATAAATGTCATATTTCTTATCACAGATCTGTTATCATTAGAGAGACATGACTCACTGTAAGTTAGATACCGTGTTTATTGAACAACAAATGTATTTACCTTTGGTGCAAAATGTGTATACATGTCTGTATTACCGTATGACACATGCAGCATTATCTTGACTAATGTGTAATGAAAAGATGGCACAACACGAGCAAATACATATCCTGCGGCCTGTCTGTGACAAATTTGGAAATCGGTGACTTTGGATTTTTGGATCATTTGCCTGTTTTATTTTCTTTTGGTTTGATACAGACTGCAGTTAAACCTTGCCCCCTGGTTTGGCGATGTCAGGCTATTAACCCCTCTACTGCCGTTCAGTTTTCAACGGCTTTTCAGCAGATCTGTATCCCTTCTGAACTTTTTACTTTTGATATAGAAGATCTTATTTCTTGGTTTTATTTTTCATGTCAAACCATCCTGGATTTGGTGGCTCCATTTAAGACTCGGCGACCTAAGACTAAATCTGAGCCTTGGTTAAATGACAGAACTCGTGCTGTCAGGAGGGAATGTTGCCAAGTTGAACGCAGATGGAAAAAGGACAGCTTGCAGGTGTCTTTTCAAATTGTAAAAGATTATTGGCGCCATTATTAGAACACAGTAAAGGAGGCAAGAAGGGAATACTTTGCAAATATTATTTCCTCCCATAGTGATAACCCACTTGTGTAATTTACAACAAACGACTCTGTATTGAAAGTTGCAGGGAATGTCTGTTCGGATGCTTGTCCAGAAATGGGCAATAATTTAGTGCTCTTTTTTATGAAAAGGTTGCTAATATCAGAGCTTCTATTATAACTCCTGATTCAGAGCCCTTGATTTTGGTCCCTTTCTGTTGTTTTTACCCAGTTTGAGTCTGTGACTCATTTTTAGAAGATGTGATAGGACATATTAATTCTTCAGGTTCCCCCATGACCGTTCTCCTCCATGATTCTTTAAAGAAATTTTACCCAGTATAGGGCAATCAGTTCTCACGGTGATGAATTGTAGTTTGTCTTCTGGGGTGGCTCCTGCTAAATTTAAACATGCAGTAGTGCAGCCTTTGCTTAAGAAACATGGCCTTGATCATACTGTGTTGGCAAATTATAGGCCTATCTCCAAATTACCCTTTCTTTCTAAGGTTTTGGAGAGGATTGTATTTTGTCATCTGAATCAGTTTTTGGATGAGAATGGTATCTTGGAGGAGTTCGAGTCAGGGTTTAAAACCCTTCATAGTACAGAATCTGCCTTAATAAGGGTCTAGTGAGTAGTAGTAGTGAGAGGGCTGTTTTATGACCACTGTGTGTGTCTTAGAGTTATTTTATTGTGATGTACATTGTCTTTTATTCTCAGTATTTTTATCTGTGTATGTTTTTTGTGAAGCACCTTGTGACTTTCCTTGTCTGTGAAAGGTGCTATATAAATAAACATTACTTACTTACTTTAATAACATTTTTCTTGCATGCGATTCTGGTAACTATGTTGTTTTGGTTTTGCTTGATCTAACTGCTGCCTTTGACACTGGTAACCATAATATTTTGATATCTCGATTATATCAGAAAGTGGGCATTGGTGGTAGGGGAAGACGGGGCATAGTGGATCAGAAATGTAGTTTTGTGGCAGCATGAACACATTATGCATAAGTTTAGGTCATTCTATTGTGGATTTAATACAGCAAGTTATTGTTTATAAGGCTGTGTTATTTATGTCTCCCCAAGTGTAATTTACAGGTGTTTGAAATTGATTTAAAAATTTTTTGTTTCACTGTGCCCCGGACACTAATTCACGGGGCACAGTGAATCAGTGATTAATCACATGATTATAAAAATTTCTTCAAAATTATTAATATATGCTGATGCATATACAAACTATAATCCAGCAAACCAGCTATGTAATGTGCGAGTGTCTTATATAGTGATATAAGTCCTTTAGAAACTATTATAAATACAACTATCAATAATTTCTGTTTAAACATGAAAACAGGTGTTTATATACACAAATTATAGAAATAATTCATGGAAAGATAAATGTTTAAGCTTGAACAAGTAATATTTGTCATCCACTTGATACGAGAGCTTAGTAAATCACTTTCTAGACTGAGTCACTGTGCCCGATTCACTGTGCCCCGGGTGCATGGTACATACATGATTCATGTTATCAAATAGCTGATAGTCTGGAGAAGATATAACACATGCTCATCAGTTGGAGGGGGTAGTCTTTTAACTAATAACAATTTTTTGGGCCACCTTTCCTCCGTTGTGAGAAATAAATACAAAGACACTGACATCCACAAAATTAAATAGGAAAAACTGACTTCACTTGCCACTTAGTTTTACCCTTAATGTATCCAAAAACAAAACACTAATTTATAAGGGGGGGTGTCTTTATGCATAAAAATATGGCATAACGGCTGCAAATATGTATGTAGTTTTGCAGATATAGCTACTGGTTCACTGTGCCCCGTGATTCACCTTGCCCTGGTTTCCCCCACTGCGCTCAAATGGTTTAGGTCTTATTTGGCAGATAGAACTTTCTCTGTGAATATTCTTGGTTCAGAATCGTGTGCAGTTCCTTTGACATGAGATGTTCCACAGGGCTCTATTTTAGGGCCACTGCTTTTTGCAATTTATTTACTGCCTTTGGGCTCTATTCTTAGAAGACATGGGATTTCATTCTATTGTTATGATTGCCAAATTTACTTGCCCTTGAAACAGAACAATGTTCTTCCCTTGAAACTGCTTCTGGTATGTTTAAATGATATTGAAGCTTGGTTGGCTTTGAATTTTTTAAATTTTAACGAAAAGAAAACAGAGGTGATGGTGTTTGGACCTAGTGGTCCGTGTGAGTCTTCCTCTGTTGATTTGGGACCCTTGGAGGTATATTTTAAGCCTGTGATTGCTGATCTTTAAGGTGGATAGTGATTTTAAAATGGACAGCCAAATTACAGCTGTAGTAAAATCCAGCTTTTATCATTTAAGGCGTTTGGCTACATTGAAAACTTTTCTTTGTAGACAGCATTTTGAGACGGTGATCCATGCTTTTATTTAATCTTGCTTGGATTACTGTAACTCGCTTTATGTGGGAGTCAGTCAGTCGCTGCTTTCATGTTTGCAGCTGGTTCAGAATGCTGCTGCACGACTTTTGACAGGAACTCAAAGGAGAGAGCACATTACCCCTGTCTTGGCCTTTCTTCATTGGTTACCTGTATATTTTAGGGTTCATTTTAAAATTCTCATCTTTGTTTTTAACTCTCTTCATGGCTTAGCCCCGTTGTACCTCTCTGGGCTTCTTCACCCTTACATACCTTGTCGGTGTCTCAGGTCAGCTGACCAGCTGTTCCTGGAGGTACCGAGATCTAAAAGGAAGCTCAGAGGGGACAGGGCCTTTTGTGTTGTTGCACCTAAATTGTGGAAGTTTGCTTTTGGGTGCAAGAGAGGCACCTTCACTTGCCACTTTTAGGCACTGCCTTAAAACCTATCTCTTTTCTTTGGCCTTTGACTGCAGTGAGACTTAGTTGTTTAGATTTTATAGTTTTTAGATTTTATATTTATTAACTGGGAAGGAAAGGGAGTTTTTCCTTCCCACTGTCGCCAAGTGCTTGCTCACAGGGGGTCATTTTGACCGTTGGGGTTTTTCTGTAATTATTGTATGGCTTTTGCCTTGCAATATAAAGCGCTTTGGGGCAACTGTTGTTGTGATTTGGCGCTATATAAATAAAATTGATTTGATTTGATTAACTAGTTTAAATATAAGTCTTAATGTTTTAACTGTATGTTTTAGTGTACAGCACTTTGGATCAGCTCTGGTTGCAGTAAAGTGCTTTATAAATAAAGAGAGTATGGTATGGTATTTCCAACAGATATGCAAAGATACTTACATATACACAGGTGAAGTTTAGCATTTTTACTGTTATTTATTATAATGGTTATTTAAATTCAGTTTCACTGTATATATAAGCATACCGTAAATATTTTGTCAATCTGATTATATAAGGTGTGCCTGGGTGTTGTGCTCTTTAAATACAATAAATATATACGACTGCACTTTAGACCAGGTTTCTGCTGGTTTATGGTGCTAATACATTTTGGTTCAAGGCGATACAAACACACTGGCTCTGCGCCTGACCACACCTCATTTTCAGACCAACATGCCCATATGAGTCTGTGTGGACTCGTGACTTAACAGACCTGGGTGACGGCTGTGAAAATCAACCATCGGGTAGAAACTAGCACAAACACTCATGCTGCTCTCTGTGCCACTTTGCACTTGGTAGAAGATACAGCCCTTAAAGTGCATGAATAATAGACAGATATGAATTGACTCTCAGCACAATCATTTTTTTTCTGAACGCACACTTGCACACAACTCACCACTTTGGGCTTGAAGGGGGGCTGTATCTCCCTGTTCTGGAGGCGGTCCCAGTCTATGCGTCTGAAGAAAGCGTTTTCTCTGATGTCCCTTTCTCCCTCCAGGCCACAGCCCAGACGTTTGGATGGGTGCTTGGTCATCAGCTGTTCATACAGGGGAAACAGTAAATGCCAAGTTAATACAAAGACATGAGGTAAGACGCTGAGTCATAGCAGGGATTCCCCTTACATCAAGATTATTCACCCATTTCTGTTCTGGACTACAGGTCATGCAGAATCTCTGTATTAACTCCCAGGAAGGAAAAATGAACATGGAACTGAAGGGGAGCTGTTTTGAAGTATTGTTCTTGTAAGTTATTTTTTCCTGTGTGGTTTTGTTGAATTGTTTGCTGCTTTTCACATGACCCTAAAACCATTTTAACAAAAACTAATCATAGTGGAACCAACAGCAGAACAGCAGGAGTTGGAGCTTGGTGAATATATTGTCATCTTGGCAATCCCTCAGTGGTGAGGAAGATGGTGAATTTTATTTAGTGTCTGTCCGACTTCATTGAGACTTTTTATTGAGGCTTTTCAGGTTTCAAATCCTGCAAAACCTCAGAGAGGTCGTCGTGCTGCGAGATCTCAGTAACATTGAGAACTGCAATGAGATGCTCTGATCACGCTTCACTTTAACCACTGCACACGGACAACACCATTAACATCGCGACATAAAACTATTTTTATTTGGTGCCTAAAACTCTCGTGAATATATTCTCTGGGATTATAGATGTTGTTATTGCATTTGTTTTATATAAACATGGGAGAATCACAGGTTGTCTCTCTGTTATTTTCAATGGGAGCTGCTGTGAGCTACGCTCGCTTCCTGATCATGTTGTTCTGGGAGAAAGTGAAGTTTGCTCTTTAACGTCTTGATTATTGTTCTTTACAACACTGTTTGTCCTGTATGTTCCAGATTAATATATATAATATGTCTGAAATTCGGTTTGCGCTTATTAAATTCCACGCTGATTAAACGTAGCAGACATAGATTATTTGTTATAATTGTTTTAGCAAGTTTTCAGGGTATCATGCAGCAGTCTTTTATTAGTGTGATGAAAAGCATAAAAAAATTACATTTTTGTAGTATAATATTCATTTACAATTGTTATCATGTGGATTCTCTATGTTGTTTTGACTACAGCAACTCTCTGGCACGCAAGGGATTATGGGATACATGAAAACCCTGAATATGAATATTTTGACTCAAGATTCTTCATTCAAGTTATTTGTCTGAAGTGAAACACAAAGAAAGGATAAACAGTGATTTTGAGACCTGCTGGGTTTCAGGGTTAACAGTCCAAGAACAAAATCACTTCTTCACACAGAGGAATCTGAAATGGAAATGGTGTTTTGTTTGTGTGAGCCAGATTTGAATGAATGAATGAATGAATGAAAACTGTTTATTTCGAACATTTGATACAACAACAAATACAAGATAGATCAGTGAAGACAACAACAAAAAAGTTCCTACTGTGTACCCAACATGTCCGAAAAGGGGTAGGGTGAAGCATCAGCTTATTTATCCCTACCCCTTCTTCCCCACAACCAGTAATACCCTTTGCCACATATACACATAGATTCCTACACACCTAAACCGATATCAATATATATATACACAAACATAAATATACACCTACACATACCTACTTACATACAAAATACTATATATTTACAAGCTGAAGCAAAAAACAAAAACACCCTAACCCCCATTACCCTTCCTCCTCCCTATACCTAGAAAAAAACATATTTTTGTACCGTTGTTTGAACTGGTTCATGTTTGAACATTGCTTGAGCCCCACTCCCAATCTGTTCCACATCCTCACCCCGCAGACAGAAATACAGAAACCTTTTAATGTTGTTCGTGCCCACTGATGCTTTAAATTAAATTTCCCCCTCAGATTGCAATCCCCTGATCTGTTAAAAACAATATTTTTAATATTTGCTGGAAGTAATTGTTTATTGCTTTATACACGATTTGTACTGTTGAAAACTGAACCAAGTCTGTGAATTTTAAGATTTTGGATTGTAAAAATAGTGAATTTGTATGATCTCTATGCCAGTATTATGACTAATTCTTATAGCTCTTTTCTGCATTACTGATAGTGATTGTGTTGTAACCTTATAAGTATTACCCATACCTCTGCACCAGTACGTAAATATGGTAAAACCAGTGAGCAGTAAAGAATTGCGGGAGTGAGTTGTGTCCAGAATATGTTTCACTTTGTTTAGAACTGAATGCTCTTGACAGTTTACTTTGTCTATGTTTATATGAGTCTTCCAGTTTATCTTATCATTATTATCACACCCAGAAACTTATTTTCCCACGTAACCCTTTCAATATCTACCCCCCTCGACTTGTAACTGAACCTGTATGTCTGTATTACAAGAGTCAAATAACATGATTTTGTTTTACTTAAGTTTAATGATAATTGTTTCTGTCAAACCATATTTTCAATTTTCCCATTTCTATACTGATCCTCCTCATTAACTCCTGCAAATCCCCCCTGACAAAAAATGCTTGTGTCACGGCAAATAATACTATTTTAATATTTTGGAAACAGTGACAATAATCATTTATATAAATTAGAAACAGTTTTGGACCCAATACTGACCCCTGTGGGATGCCACAGCATTGTCCAAGCAGGATGATGTATATTCCCCCAACTCACAAACTGTTTTCGGTTACTTAAGTAGCTTCTCACCCAGTGCAACACCAACCCCCTAATCCCATACTGTCCAGTTTATGATTAATATGTCATGACTGATTGTATCAAAGCCTTTTTAATGTCTATAAATATCCCAAGCTGCATGTAATTGTGGTCTATGGCGTTTGTAATCTCCATATTGACTATCAGTAAGTAATTATGTTTATTTATGAATTTGTCTAATCTATTATTGAATAACTTTTCTAATAATTTGGAAAATTGTGGAAGCAAAGAAACAGGTCTATAATTTGTGAAGTGGTGTGTCTTATACAGCGGCACAACCTTAGCTATTTTCATTTGATTGGGAAATTTACCGGTTTGAAATGATAAGTTACAGATGTATGTTAATGGTTCTACAATCCATTCAATGACCTGTTTTACCACCACCATATCAATTTCATTTAAATCGGTAGATGTTTTATATTTACAATTATTCACAATGTCTATAATTTCTTTTCCATCCACTGCTGTGAGGAACATTGAACAGGGATTTCTTTCTATGAGATTATTATCCCAATCCTCAGGTTGGGAATCGGGAATTTTTTCTGCCAAGCTTGGTCCAATATTTACAAAAAAATTATTAAAACCGTTGACTACCTCATCCTTATTTTCCTTCTTAACATTATTATCAATGAAATACTGAGGGTAACTCTGTTTTTTATTACCATTTTTGATAATGCTATTTAATATATCCCACATTCCTTTAATATTGTTTTTGTTATTATATTATACGTTACTATAATATTCCTTCCTACATACCCGATAATATTAGTTAATCTATTTTTGTATTTCTTATATCTATTTCTGTCCTCTTTAGTCTTTAGTTTTATGAATTCTCTATACAGTGTATTTTTCTTATTACATGCATTTCGTAACCCTTTCGTCATCCATGGTCGATCTTGGATTTTTTGTTTTCTGTAGTCTTGTTTAATTGGACAATTTTTATCATATAATGATGTAAATATTTGTAAAAAGTTTCATATGCACTATCAACATCACTTTCACTGTATACCTTTTCCCAGTTTTGCTCCTGTAAATCCTTCTTTAGTGTGTTCATGTTTTCCTCTGTCCGCACTCGCCTGTATTTTATTTTCTCCTCTGGCTGATTCCGCCAATGGTTTCTATTATATACGATGAAAACTGGTATATGATCACTAATGTCATTGATTAATAATCCACTCACAGTATTATTCTCAATATCATTGCTGAATATATTATCAATTAAGGTAGCACTATGGATGTAATTCTGCTTGGCCTGGTGATTTTGGATATAAACTCATACTGTACTGTTGTGTGGGCCGCTGAAGAGGAGGTACTGCTGGCCACCACCACCAGAGGGCGCCCTGCCTGGAGTGCGGGCTCCAGGCACCAGAGGGCGCGACCGCATCATGGGAGTAATCTGGGTGACAGCTGTCACCCATCACCAAACACAGCTGTTTCTACTCAGCACCGAGGTATATCAGGAGGACGGCGTCTCCACCTCAGTGCCGAGATATCGCCTAAGACCAAGGTAACATTCTCTGCAGCATATTCTGTGATTGATAAACGTGTTAAACCTTTCAGGACTGGTGACTACTGAGACCCTCCTTCTTTGGATAAGTACTCACCTTCCTGCTGAACTTTGCCAAGAGGTGGAGGCGGCTTCTCCCCTCTCTGTACTGGGTGCGTTCATCCACTCCTGTGTGTTCTTGCTCTCTCCTGCCAGCAGTACCGGATCCGACGAGCGGAGGCAGTGGCCACCTGGGAATTCGGGACTTGGCGGTTCCAGTATTTCCGGGGTTCGGTGGCAGTGGAGATCTGGGTGGTTCCGGTTCGACTGAGACGGACGTCTCCTATCTTCGAGCCTGCCCACACGACACCAGCGGATTCGACCCTAAACATTGTGTTTGTTATACTACTCGTGCTTGTTTCAGTAGTAAATCTTGTTTTTTACTTCCTCCATTGTCCATTCATTGCGCCCCCTGTTGTGGGTCCGTGTTCCTACACTTTCACAACACTGTACATTATATTGATAAATTCATCTGTTATTTTATGCTTATTTGGATTGAGCAGATCAATATTTAAGTCACCACAAATGAACACAGTTTTTTGATTAGTTTTTGAGAACGTTTTTTCCATACAGTCAGTGAATGTTTCAATACTAGATCCTGGTGCTCTATATATACAGCTGACTAATACATTTTTGCTTTTTTCTTCACATATTTCAATAGTTATACATTCTAATAAGTTATTGATCACAGTTGTCATATTGTCTACTATTTTATAATCCATGTTCTTATCCACATACACAGCCACTTCTCCTCCACTCTTATTCTTTCTGTTTACACAGTTAAATTCATATCCATCCAGTTCAAAATCCATTCCTTTATCTTCATTGATCCATGTTTCTGATATAGCAATTATGTTAAATATTTTTTTAAATTGACTTAAATATTCTTTAATGTTGTTAAAGTTTGCATATAGACTTCTGCTGTTGAAATGGATTATTGATCATTTGTTATCCGTTTTAATGATCCGATTAAACTGTTCATCTGTATAATAGCAACAACTGTCATTGATATTTGAGAAGAAATTATTGTCCGGGTCTATATCATGCTCCAAGTCCAGTACATTGTGGTCTGTGTATTTAAATGTTCTCAGTTCTACTTTTCCATGATCAGCAATCCTTTGAGTTATATCCTTCTTGTCTCCAGATGTAGATGATGTAGTAGATGAATAGGTTCCTCTGGTCTGTGTCATGGTATTGTGATGTGTTTGTGTCCTCATACCTTATTGGTCGTATTTGTCCAGTTCCTCGATGTTCCTGATTACCATAACCTTCGCTTGTTCTGGTGTTCCATTCAATTTGATAAATGTTTTGCAGTTGGATGTCCATGTCTGTTGAATTTTTTAAGAAACGAGCTTTCCTGGCGATGTCTGCATTTCTTTTGGTCAGATGTTCATTGATGAATACGTTTGTTCCTTTGAGTTTCCGTCCCTGTTTTAACAATGCCATTTTATGTTTTCTGTTGACAAACCTCATTATAACTGCTCGCTTGTCTCCATCCTCTCTCCTGGGCAGGGGGTGGCACGCTTCAATGTTATTACAGTCCATATGAATACCTTTAGATTGCAGGAAGTCAGCCACCTGTTGTTCCACTGAGCTGGCCTCCTGCTCACTGGCCTCCCCTCCGCTGTCTTCTGACACCGCCCGTGCGTAGGATCGAGGTTTAATATGAATTCCTGTAATAATAACGTCGTTCATCCTTGTGTACTGTTCCAACTCCGCAACACGGTTCTCCAGGTGCACCAGACGCCGGTCTTTCTCGGCATTCTGGATCCGGAGAGCCTTCACTTCTTCCACCAGCTCCATAATGGATTTCTGCTGCATTTTAACAACAGAGATTTCCTCAGATAAAAAGTCCAGGGACTTCTTGATATCGTCTCCCTCCTCCGCCGTCAGTGCCTTCTTCGGACCCATGGTCAGATAACTCCGCGTTGGCGCCTCAGGCCTCGGTAAAGCCTCGCCGGTGGAACTGCGCTGGCACCTCAGGCTTCAGGTGGAGCCGCGCCGGTGGATGTGTGCTGGCGCCTCGGGCCTCAGTGGAGCCGCGCCGGTGGAACTGCGCTGATGCTGCTGTGGATCAGCGAACTTCAGGCTTGAAAACTAGTTTCTTCTCTTCTTTAAATCCACTCGTTTCTTTTTGCTGCTCTGCAATCTGTTTGTTTCTACCAACTCAAATATCTCAGCTTCATTAGCAGCAGTTAGCCGCTGTTTCAACAACCTTCTCAGCTCTTCCACCTTTTCGCGCTAACTTCGCCTTTTATTCTTCTTCCGGTTTACTGATTTAATGTAAATACGTTTTTTTTTTCAACTTGGCTCAGGCACCGTGCATAGTGTTGGTTTTCAAAGTAGGATAGTCAAGGTTAGAGGACATTTGTGCACATATGCCCATAAACAGATAAGACTGCCAACCTGCAGCATGTCCCGATTTACACATGCACATATGTGTCAGCTCTTCTCACAGTTCTCCTTTGGATGTATGTAGTATGTTTGACATACTACATATTAGGGATGTCCCAATCCGATCACGTGATCGGAAATCGGGCCCCATCATGTGGTTTCAGACTTGATCGAAATCGGATGTTGCATCCCAATCAGGAATCCGATATAGATTTTATCGTCATTATTTTGATCAGCGCTATTTCAGGCTCATTATTGCAGATTAATGAGCCTTTCACGCATCAGAAGCATCAGAGGCGTGAGACGTGTTGCTTTTTAGAGGCGTCAGAAGCGTCGCTTTAGCTCTGCTTTTGACATGACGCTTCTGATGGGAGCGCGCATGTTGCTTGTCGGCAGGCTGACGCGGTCAAAGTTCAACCCAATCTTTTTTTTTTTTAATTGAACAAAAGAAAAAACATAAGTTCAACCGGACAGAGGTGGGGGGAGTTACGCGCGCAAAGTTTCTTTCGCAGTACTGCTGTTTGTGTGTTTACGCGCTCAGCCTGATGCCTCGATGGAATGACAAGAGGATGATGGACACTTTCCCACCGAAACTCTTGCTCAGTCATCCTTCCGTGCGCAGCAGGACCCGGTGCTGACCAAGTCCTCAGGACGACAATCTGTCATCTGATTAACAAAAAGAAAAAAAACAAATTGTCCTGTGATCGTTTGTCTGCCAAACGGAGCGAGAGATGGTGTGCGCATGAGCGACGTGCACACTCATCACATCATAGGAGCGCGTCTTAAAGAGCTTCCGTCTTCATTCACGTTCACTGCGTTGCTCTGAACTTGTTGAACACTGATAAAGCATCAGAGGGGTACACTGAGGACTGTCAGGACGCAAATGTAAGTTGTTTTTTTTGTTCCTTTTACTTTTCAAGTTGACTTTTGAACATTCTCTGAGCTGTGACGTAGCTTCACGCTGTCCAATAGGAATGACGCGTTGGGCCAAAACACGGAAGACTAGTGGCAGAAACCACTGATCTGTACAAATGGTAAATGGACTGCATTTATAAAGTGCTTTTCCATCTGCATCAGATGCTCAAAGCGTTTTACAATTATGCCTCACATTCACTCCGATGTCAGGGTGCTGCCATACAAGGCGCTCACTACACACCGGGAGACCTTCCCCAAGGGCCCTTAGTGATTTTCCAGTCAGGCGGGGATTTGAACCACAGATCAGTGCAGAAACCACGTGTCTGAAGTTGTTTCTTACCTCAAAATTTCTGATTAAAAAAGTTTAGAACACTTGTAATTAAAATAGCTAAATTAATAAATGGTTCTTTAAAAACCTTTCATCTATAAATTAAAACCACCTGTTATTTCAGATTAGATAATTTCTTGTTTAACATACGGAACCTTGGGCATTTATTTTTAGACAAATAAAATAACATGGAAATTTGTACATTTTTTAAGTCTGGTAGATTATTACTTGATTGTTCAAGCTACCTCAAGGAGAAGTGCACTGTTTAAGTGATAAATAATAAAATGATAAATGATGATGATGAATAATAAAAGGTGATTAAAATGAAATTATTATATATTTAGCATTTGTTCATTGTTCATTCAGTTTTTTAAAGTATCGGATCGGGACTCGGTATCGGCAGATACTCAAAATAGATGACTCGGAATCGGATCGGGGCCAAAAAAACCTGATCGGGACATGCCTACTACATACATATTGTGACTTTGTGTGCTGAGTATTCTTACACTAGGGGAAAAATATCCAAAGCTACAAAAGCCTCATGTTTTTTAATGATACTTAATATGAATAAAAGTAAATATTCCTTATGAAAGACAAAAAATGCTCTTGTATCTCATGAAAACCTAAACTGAAGGCTTGTGCACAGTCATTGGGTTACTTGGTTTCCATGGGTACCTTTCAATGAGCCGGATCACATCTGACTTCCAGTTTATAGAGGAAATCAGAAAAACATTGATGATAGGAAAACAAACAAACAGTGATTTGTTGATCTGTTGATGGTGACAGTTGTGTGAATGTCTTCATAGTATCTGTTTATCTTCTGTTTATCTGTTGAATATCTTTATGATTAATCAAGTAATTCTTTAGCATGTCTTAAAATAAGTGCTTTTCTCTCCTACATATAATCTAAATCCAGTGCTAGTCAGTTGTTGTATATAACCAATTGAAAGCAGTTTAAGTTTAAACAGAATTAAAATTACAATTAGATTTGAGCAATATAAATGGTTACACCCCTGTCTCACCTTAGCGATTTAGCCAGCGTATGCAAACCGTATAAAGAACCTTGGCATACGCTGGCATACAGTTATGGGTAAGTTCCGTAAAAGTTGAGAGCCAGCTGAAGCACGCTGATATACGTGGACAAATGTATACCATGCGCAATATTTTTGATGCATTACAGCATATGTCTCATTCGTTGTAGGTAAGTTATGCGATTGTTGACACACGTTTCTTGTAAGTTATGCATAAATCAAAATACATCCATTGATGCTGTCCAGTGACTCGTTCAAATCTATAGTCAAATATTAAAACCATTTCTACACAGATTAAAAATAAAAGTTCAGAGGTGTTCATAAATACTGAAGTTATGTACTGTTCTTTTCTGTTACGTCGTTTCAGTCGGATTCATCATCACAGCCTGACAAAAACTTATCCACATAAAGCCTCCTGATTTTTGAAAACAACACCTGAAAATACTTTAATTCCTTGTCGTGGCTGAAGAAACGTAGCGTTTTAAAGCAAGTCCCTATGTGGTTTTTCTGCTCCAGGTGTGTATCAGCCTGAACCAGAGAATATATAAATGACATATTTAACATATCCAAAATGATGAGAATGATTTTATTTGCGGATGACACAAACATATTTTATGCAAATGAAAATTATAGTGAACTTACCTGTATTATTAATGAGGAATTGAATAAACTAAAAAGTTGGATGGACACAAATAAATGATCTTTAAATCTAGATAAAACTAAAATAATGTTTTTCGGAAACTACAAAGTAAACTCTGAGATAAAGATATGTATAAATGGTGTTCAAATTGAAAGAGTTTCAGAATGTAAATTTCTTGGTGTAATAATAGATGAAAAAATAAGCTGGAAAAAGCACATTAGATATATACAGAGTAAAGTTTCCAAAAGTCTCGCCGTTATTAATAAAGTTAAATATTTATTGGAGCATGATGCCCTTCGAGTGTTATATTGTACATTGATTTTGCCTTATTTAACTTACTGTATAGAAGTATGGGGTAACAACTATAAGAGTTCACTTCATCCCCTCATTATATTACAAAAACGCATAGTTAGAATTTTGCATAAAGTAGGATATCTAGACCACACAAATGAATTGTTTATCAGGTCAAAATTATTAAAAATGACTGATTTGGTAAAGTTTCATACTGCATTACTAATGTTTCAAGCCAATAAAAATGAACTGCCATGTAATATACAGAAACTGTTCTGTAAGAAAGAAGGACAGTATGGATTGAGGGGATGTGGTAACTTTATAGTAAATTATGTAAGAACTACTCTGAAAAGTTGGTGTGTGTCGGTATGTGGAGTTAAATTATGGAATCATTTGGACAACCACATTAAATTGTGTGGAAACACTTATAAGTTCAAAAAGAAATATAAAGAAATTATGTTAGCACAGTACATAAACGAGTAAAAATGTTTATAGAGTTAGTAAGAAGTGTAGACTGTTGTATAGACATTGAACAGTATTTGGTGTATGACATTATGCCAGTAATGTTCAGGGTGCAAGACTATTTGTAATTGCTTAGGTAAAAATGTGTTAAACTTTAAATGAATTGAAAATAATGGAATGCCATTGATGCAATTGTTAGTACCTAACTATATTCTAATGTAGATATAAAATGTAAATGTAAAATGTAAATATGAAATTGTTCTATTCTGTTTAGTTATGTTATTTTCTGATTTCTATCTTATTTGAGTGTATTTAACTGTGGATAGTAATGGGTGTACGGGGTGGGTGTTTATAAGCTTTTGCTTCAGCCCATGCCCTTTCGGTCGCACCTAATTTGAGAAACTGAGTTCTTGTTGTATTTTTCTTTTGTTTGTTTTTTTAATTTATGTTAGTAAGAGTTTATGTTGGTATTTTGTTTTGTTTTGTTTATGTGCGTGCTGAATAAACTCATTCATTCATTCATTCAATGCTGGCACTTTGTGCCACAACAAGAGAATTAACTTATTTTAAAAGTTGAAAGAATAACAGCACCTGTGGAGAAGAGATGCTGCGCGACAGCGTATGTGCACTTGATGACATGCCCGTCAATATTTAAGTGCTCCACCTGCCAAAAAAAGGTTATGCCGGCAGTGGAAACACAAACTGAGCCAGGCTTAACTGTTCCAACACGTATCATACCGTGCAGTACCAATCCAAAACCACTCGGTGGAAACAGGGCTGTCAGCATAAGGTGGCTTAATCATCATGGTGTGACAGCTGCATAATTTATAAGAGTTTTTACTACGATTGGTACTGGCTGGCTAAATCGTCATGGTGTGACAGGGCCCTTACCAATGATCTGCTTTAAAACCCTTATAATTATCTTAAAATTATCTCATGCAGACATACGATGGCGCCACGTGAAGGCGCCCTGGTATTCTGGTGCTCCCTGTTTTGTCTGTTTTTGTGCGTGAATCATGTGTCATCGTGTCCCTACACCCGCGAGGAGCTTCTAAACATCAAATCATCAACACCCACGGACATTACGCCAGTTTTTTTAGTGCCTGCAGCTGAACTGGTTCACTTTTTGGCCAAAAAAGTGAGATGACGGCGTAGAGGAGCTGGAGCTCTCGTGCACCTCAGACGAAGGGGCACGCGCACGCCCCTACCTGGGATATTTCTCTCCAACGTCCGCTCACTCCACAACAAGATGGATGAGCTGGCACTGCTGATGAAGAAGAATAGAGATTTCTCCTCATCTTGTGTACTGTGCTTCACGGAGACGTGGTTAAATGCACAGACACTGGACTGCGTGCTCCAACTAGAGGGATTCCGACTCCTCCGCGCAGACAGAGACCGAGCACTCTCTGGTGGAAAAACAAGAGGTGGAGGACTCTGCTTCTATATCAACAACGCCTGGTGCTCCGATGTGACTGTGATCTCCCAACACTGCTGTCCCTCTCTGGAATATCTCCTCATAAATTGCAGACCGTTCTACTCTCCACGTGAGTTTAACTCTTTCATACTTTGCTCTGTGTATATTCCACCGAGCGCGGACATGCACGAGGCCGAGCGCGTGCTCGGGGATCAGATTATGAGCGTGGAGAGAGACTTTCCGGACTCTCTTGTTATAATTCTCGGTGATTTTAACAAAGGGAATCTCAGTCAGGAATTACCAAAATACAAACAGTTTGTTAAATGCCCGACCAGAGAAGGGAACACGTTAGATCATTGTTACACGACAGTGAGTGGTGCGTACCACGCGGTGGCCCGTGCAGCTTTGGGACTCTCAGATCACGTGATGGTCCACTTGATCCCCATGTACAGACAGAGACTTAAACTCTCTAAACCTGTTGTGAGGACGTCTAAAGTGTGGAGCAATGAAGCTGTAGAGGAGCTACGTGTGTGCTTGGCCACCACAGATTGGGATATGTTTGAGGCTTCAACAGACAGTCTAGATGACTACACGGACACTGTGATGTCATATATTAATTTCTGTGAAGACAGCATCATCCCACCGCGTACCAGGGTGAGATATAACAATGACAAGCCCTGGTTCACACCTAAACTCCGGCAGCTCCGTCAGCAGAAAGAGGTGGCTTTCACAGAAGGAGACCGAGACAGCTATAGAGGTGCAAAGTACAGATTTAGCAAGGAGGTGGCAAAGGCTAAATCCATGTACAGTTCACGTCTGCAGCAAAGGTTCTCTGCCAACGACTCGGCCTCTGTGTGGAGGGGGTTGAAAGAGATCACCAACTACAAGCCCAAAGCACCTCGTTCTATTGACGACCTCAAGCTGGCCAACAACCTGAACGTCTTCTATTCACGCTTTGAAGACAAAGACTCACACCTCCCCACCCCCCACACAACTGGATATTCAAACATTCTGGACCTCCCCCCTCTCACTGCTGCCCTCCCCACTCCCCCTGTTGCCCTCTCGGTCCAAGAGGAGGACGTGAGGAGACATTTCAAAAGGCTGAATCCACGTAAGGCCCCGGGCCCAGACTGTGTCTCTCCTGCCACCCTGACACACTGCGCTGATGAGCTGGCCCCAGTCTTCACGGGGATCTTCAACACCTCCCTGGAGTCATGCCATGTTCCAGTCTATTTCAAGTCCTCAATCATAGTTCCAGTCCACAAGAAACCACGCGTCACTGGACTTAATGACTACAGGCCTGTGACTCTCACGTCTGTAGTCATGAAGACCTTCGAACGCCTGGTTTTATCCCACCTGAAGTCCATCATTGACCCCCTCCTGGACCCCCTGCAGTTTGCCTACAGAGCCAACAGGTCTGTAGATGACGCCATAAACCTGGCCCTGCACTCCATCCTGCAGCACCTGGACTCCCCAGGAACCTACGCTAGGATCCTGTCTGTGGACTTCAGCTCTGCATTCAACACCATCCTACCAGCTTTGCTACAGGACAAACTTTCTCTGCTCCGCGTGCCCAACTCCACCTGCAGGTGGATCACAGACTTCCTGACAGACCGGAGTCAGCGTGTGAGGCTGGGAAAAAATGTCTCGAACACTCGGGCTCTCAGCACAGGATCTCCACAGGGCTGTGTCCTTTCCCCCTGCTCTTCTCCCTCTACACTAACTGCTGCACCTCCAGCCACGACTCTGTATAGCTCATCAAGTTTGCAGACAACACCACCCTCATCGGACTCATTTTGGATGGGGATGAGTCTGCCTACAGGAGGGAGGTGGACCGGCTGGTGACCTGGTGCAGCAGCAACAACTTGGAGCTCAACGCCCAGAAAACAGTGGAGATGATCGTGGACTTCAGGAAAGCCACAGCCCCCCCGCCCTCCCACACCCTCACCAACAGCCCCATCACCACTGTGGTCTGTCACCGCTTCCTCGGCACCACCAGCACCCAGGACCTCAAGTGGGAGTCAACCATCAGCTCCCTCATCAAGAAGGCCCAGCAGAGGATGTACTTCCTGCGGCAGCTGAAGAAGGCCAAGCTGCCTGTCCAGCTGATGGTGCAGTTCTACACGGCCATCATCGAGTCCATCCTCTGCTCCTCCATCACGGTGTGGTACGCCGGGGCCACAGCCAGGGACAGACACAGACTGCAGCGCATTGTGGCCTCTGCTGAGAAGGTGATTGGCTGTAGCCTTCCATCTCTCCACGACCTGCACGTCTCCAGGACTCTGGGCCGAGCAGGTCGGATCACAGCTGACCCTTCTCACCCTGCACACGGTCTATTCAAACCACTCCCCTCGGGCAGAAGGCTACGGTCCATCCGGACCAGAACCTCCCGCCATAAGAACAGTTTCTTCCCCTCTGCCGTTAGACTCATGAACACCTCATAACTCAGTCACCTTAAGCTTAACTCTATCACTTTATCATTTTATCACGGGTCACTTTAGACAATGTACTTTGGTTTTTAATTGCACTCCTCCCACTGCACTGTTTTTTTCTGTTTCTCTGTTTTTCTGTTGCACACAGCCTTTTATATTTCATATTTCTTTTTTTATCTTATATTTTATCTTATTTTGACACATATGTTATATTTTATCTTAGCATTTTATCTCTTCTTAATGTTGCACCATTGTACCGAACCAAATTCCTAGTCTGTGAATCCTGTTCACTGGCAATGGCAATAAACTTCTTCTGATTCTGATTCTGAAAATCACTTTAAACCAATTTGTCAGTGGCATGGATCCTTTAAAAAGCAGCTAAATGATTTTGAATCAGATTAAACATGGTTTAAGACATTTTATAGATGGGTTAAACCCACAAAACAGCAGTAAAAATAAGGCAATATCTTGCTTAAACACATTTGCAAATTTTTAAAAGTGCTTTAAACCAGTCAGTCATTGCTGTAAAACAACTGAAAAAAAAACATTTCAACCATAAAAGATGAAAATCTTTATAAATTGACATTTTGTCTTGATAAATGAGTTAAATGATTATTGATTATCAAAAAAGCTGATGATCATTATTCTTCCAATCGAGTGTTCTGTTACTCAGCTCATCATTTCAGCACTAGACTGACTGATGACCTGATCAGCTGACTATTGGCCTATAACAACATTAATGAAACTCCTATTTGATGTAGTGGATCACTGTCACAAAGTCCTGGAATTTCAATACATCCACGAGAATATTACCTGTCCATACAAACTTTAAATACCTGTTTTCACAAAGTGTGCCCAAATATAAAGCAACTTTATAGATGTCAAAACATTTGAGGTGATGAGATGGGCGGTGAGGAAAGCAGAGCGAATAAAGCTGTGAGAGTGAGACTGAGTAGAAGGGGACTAAAGGCCTTGTTACACATTGAGAAGGTCTCTGGTTCAAGGCCACCCATGCTCCAGGGTCTATATACTTCTGGAGTTGTGTCAGGAAAAACATCCAGTGTAAAACTGGTGCCAAATCACCATGTGGATCCATACAAGGTGTGCCATGATAACCCAGAGTAAAAACGTGAGTAGCCACAAGAAAACCTACCAATGTAGAGACTTTTTAATGGTATGGCGTGTACCCCTCCACATTCTCAGTGTTGTATTGTCCTGCCGCACTGGTAAATCAAATCAAATAAAATCAAATCAATTTTATTTATATAGCGCCAAATCACTACAAACAGTTGCCCCAAGGCGCTTTATATTGTAAGGCAAAGCCATACAATAATTACGGAAAAACCCCAATGGTCAAAATGACCCCCTGTGAGCAAGCACTTGGCGACAGTGAGAAGGAAAAACTCCCTTTTAACAGGAAGAAACCTCCAGCAGAACCAGGCTCAGGAAGGGGCAGTCTTCTGCTGGGACTGGTTGGGGCTGAGGGAGAGAACCAGGAAAAAGACATGCTGTGGAGGGGAGCAGAGATCAATCACTAATGATTAAATGCAGAGTGGTGCATACAGAGTAAAAAGAGAAAGAAACACTCAGTGCATCATGGGAACCCCCCAGCAGTCTAAGTCT
The DNA here is from genome assembly GCF_902500255.1 of Thalassophryne amazonica. Lineage (NCBI taxonomy): Eukaryota > Metazoa > Chordata > Actinopteri > Batrachoidiformes > Batrachoididae > Thalassophryne > Thalassophryne amazonica. Next base: position 56,885,610 of record NC_047117.1, read on the forward strand.
ATAGCAGCATAACTAAGGGATGGTTCAGGGTCACCTGATCCAGCCCTAACTATAAGCTTTAGCAAAAAGGAAAGTTTTAAGCCTAATCTTAAAAGTAGAGAGGGTGTCTGTCTCCCTGATCCGAATTGGGAGCTGGTTCCAGAGGAGAGGAGCCTGAAAGCTGAAGGCTCTGCCTCCCATTCTACTCTTACAAATTCTAGGAACTACAAGTAAGCCTGCAGTCTGAGAGCGAAGCGCTCTATTGGGGTGATATGGTACTATGAGGTCCCTAAGATAAGATGGGACCTGATTATTAAAAACCTTATAAGTAAGAAGAAGAATTTTAAATTCTATTCTAGAATTAACAAGAAGCCAATGAAGAGAGGCCAATATGGGTGAGATATGCTCTCTCCTTCTAGTACTCTAGTACTAGTACTCTAGCCGCTAGTACTAGTACTCTAGCTGCAGCATTTTGAATTAACTGAAGGCTTTTCAGGGAACTTTTAGGACAACCTGATAATAATGAATTACAATAGTCCAGCCTAGAGGAAATAAATGCATGAATTAGTTTTTCAGCATCACTCTGAGACAAGACCTTTCTAATTTTAGAGATATTGCACAAATGCAAAAAAGCAGTCCTACATATTTGTTTAATATGCGCATTGAATGACATATCCTGATCAAAAATGACTCCAAGATTTCTCACAGTATTACTAGAGGTCAGGGTAATGCCATCCAGAGTAAGGATCTGGTTAGACACCATGTTTCTAAGATTTGTGGGGCCAAGTACAATAACTTCAGTTTTATCTGAGTTTAAAAGCAGGAAATTAGAGGTCATCCATGTCTTTATGTCTGTAAGACAATCCTGCAGTTTAGCTAATTGGTGTGTGTCCTCTGGCTTCATGGATAGATAAAGCTGGGTATCATCTGCGTAACAATGAAATTTAAGCAATGCCGTCTAATAATACTGCCTAAGGGAAGCATGTATAAAGTGAATAAAATTGGTCCTAGCACAGAACCTTGTGGAACTCCATAATTAACCTTAGTCTGTGAAGAAGATTCCCCATTTACATGAACAAATTGTAATCTATTAGATAAATATGATTCAAACCACCGCAGCGCAGTGCCTTTAATACCTATGGCATGCTCTAATCTCTGTAATAAAATTTTATGGTCAACAGTATCAAAAGCAGCACTGAGGTCTAACAGAACAAGCACAGAGATGAGTCCACTGTCTGAGGCCATAAGAAGATCATTTGTAATCTTCACTAATGCTGTTTCTGTACTATGATGAATTCTAAACCCTGACTGAAACTATTCAAATAGACCATTCCTCTGCAGATGATCAGTTAGCTGTTTTACAACTACCCTTTCAAGAATTTTTGAGAGAAAAGGAAGGTTGCAGATTGGCCTATAATTAGCTAAGATAGCTGGGTCAAGTGATGGCTTTTTAAGTAATGGTTTAATTACTGCCACCTTAAAAGCCTGTGGTACATAGCCAACTAATAAAGATAGATTGATCATATTTAAGATCGAAGCATTAATTAATGTAGGGCTTCCTTGAGCAGCCTGGTAGGAATGGGGTCTAATAGACATGTTGATGGTTTGGAGGAAGTAACTAATGAAAATAACTCAGACAGAACAGTCAGAGAGAAAGAGTCTAACCAAATACTGGCATCACTGAAAGCAGCCAAAGAGAACGATATGTCTTTGGGATGGTTATGAGTAATTTTTTCTCTAATAGTTAAAATTTTATTAGCAAAGAAAGTCATGAAGTCATTACTAGTTAAAGTTAAAGGAATACTCGGCTCAATAGAGCTCTGACTATTTGTCAGCCTGGCTACAGTGCTGAAAAGAAACCTGGGGTTGTTCTTATTTTCTTCAATTAGTGATGAGTAGTAAGATGTCCTAGCTTTACGGAGGGCTTTTTTATAGAGCAACAGACTCTTTTTCCAGGTTAAGTGAAGATCTTCTAAATTAGTGAGACACCATTTCCTCTCCAACGTACGGGTTATCTGCTTTAAGCTGCGAGTTTGTGAGTTATACCTTGGAGTCAGGCACTTCTGATTTAAGGCTCTCTTTTTCAGAGGAGCTACAGCATCCAAAGTTGTCTTCAATGAGGATATAAAACTATTGACGAGATAATCTATCTCACTCACAGAGTTTAGGTAGCTACTCTGCCCTGTATTGGTATATGGCATTGGAGAACATAAAGAATGAATCATATCCTTAAACCTAGTTACAGAGCTTTCTGAAAGACTTCTACTGTAATGAAACTTATTCCCCACTGCTGGGTAGTCCATCAGAGTAAATGTAAATATTAAGAAATGATCAGACAGAAGGGGGTTTTCAGGGAATACTGTTAAGTCTTCAATTTCCATACCATAAGTCAGAACAAGATCTAAGTTATGATTAAAGTGGTGGGTGGACTCATTTACATTTTGAGCAAAGCCAATCAAGTCTAACAATAGATTAAATGCAGTGTTGAGACTGTCATTCTCAGCATCTGTGTGGATGTTAAAATCGCCCACTATAATTATCTTATCTGAGCTAAGCACTAAGTCAGACAAAAGATCCGAAAATTCACAGAGAAACTCACAGTAATGACCAGGTGGACGATAGATAACAACAAATAAAACTGTTTTTTGGGACTTCCAATTTGGATGGAGAAGACTAAGAGTCAAGCTTTCAAATGAATTAAAGCTCTGTCTGGGTTTTTGATTAATTAATAAGCTGGAGTGGAAGATTGCTGCTAATCCACCGCCTCGGCCCGTGCTACGAGCGTTCTGGCAGATAGTGTGACTCGGGGGTGTTGACTCATTTAAACTAACATATTCATCCTGCTGTAACCAGGTTTCTGTAAGGCAGAATAAATCAATATGTTGATCAATTATTATATCATTTACTAACAGGGACTTAGAAGAGAGAGATCTAATGTTTAATAGACCACATTTAACTGTTTTAGTATGTGGTGCAGTTGAAGGTGCTATATTATTTTTTCTTTTTGAATTTTTATGCTTAAATAGATTTTTGCTGGTTATTGGTGGTCTGGGAGCAGGCACCGTCTCTATGGGGATGGGGTAATGAGGGGATGGCAGGGGGAGAGAAGCTGCAGAGAGGTGTGTAAGACTACAACTCTGCTTCCTGGTCCCAACCCTGGATAGTCACGGTTTGGAGGATTTAAGAAAATTGGCCAGATTTCTAGAAATGAGAGCTGCTCCATCCAAAGTGGGATGGATGCCGTCTCTCCTAACAAGCTAAATAAGCTGATAGGTTGATCTGACTGCCATGATGGTGATGGGTTTGAACTATGACAAAATAACTGCAGAAATCTAGGAGGTCAATGTTTACACCAAATATCAAGTAATGCTGATCAATTTCAGCACACAGGAAAACACTTTTTTCCATCTCTCTGGGAGGCAGAAGATGCAAAGCAATGCTAACTGGCTAAAATTTTTTTCACTCTGGGCATCTCTTAAACTGGAAGCAGGCAGACACGCAACTACATGTGCATGTCAGTCCAAACACAGCGTGTAAACATGAAACCAGTCAAAACCAGCAAACTTACTGTGGGTCCGTGCTGTCAACATCAACAACATGAACATTGTGTGTTCTTGCCTTCTGCAACCACACAATCCTTGAGTGACCTTCATCACATCAATGACTGCAAAATATTCAGTAGCTGCTAAACTCCATCCATATTTCATGTACATGAGCTCGACTGAGGATGAACATGAAGTAACACTGATATTTCATTTGTCAGGAAGCAAAAACAACCTATCCAGGAATGCATAAAGAAAGATTAAAGTCCAAACAAGTGGGTGCATGTGCAACACCTACAGATGACTACAGCCTTGTCAGTTCTATGAAGTGATGAATTGTGACACGTAAGTGCATGTGTTAGCTGACCCTCAGTTCAACACTGATAATCAATCTTCTTTAGCTCAAACAACAGACCAAGAATCAACATGCAGTAAATGCTCCAAAATGAAATAAGGTTTGACGCAAGTTGTACACATCATCCTCATCATCACTCATCCTAAGAAACAAAAATGCTGAAGTTATTTGTTTGGATGTTTTTCTCACATCACCTCATTTTGCTGTTCAGAAAAAGTGAGAAAAAAAGCGGTTCACTATGTTCGATATTTTCCTGCTTGACTTGCACTGACCCACTGTACTGTTCTTTTCTCTGTGTCTCTGGAGGTCCAGCAGCCACAGGCAGCTGATGCAGATGATTGCAGAGCACAAATACCCTTTAAGAGTGAGACTGAACATATCTGATGAAAGACCAATCTCACTGCAATTGTTTCTTCAATGTTAAAAAAAATGCACTGAATGCAGCACATTACCCACACACAATATTAGCACTCGGCTACCATAATTGGCCAAAATATATCCTTGAAATATCATTCTAACTGTCAAAGTGACCCATTGTCAATAAACAAGTGTTTTAACCATATTAATTTTCAGATATGTGGGCAGAGAGTGAACAGAAAACAAATTAAGAGAGAGGAGGCGTATGCATGATGGGAGGAAAATACACAGAGATAAATCTGTGTATCAACAGTTACAGATAAACAGAGAAATTATTTGACTCAATTATTTGACTTAAATACCCCACTCAGCAGTGCTTACAATCACTCTTGTGTGAGTCTGTGTACAAAGTATTCTGGGCTAGTGTTATTTATTAGGCACATAGCCAAAATGCTAATAGAAATGCCACGTGGCTAAAATAATTTGCATTTAGCCATAGTGGCTAAGAATATCTTTCATGGTGTTACACAGTTCATATGAATTACACACCAGGAATAATTACTGGGGTAACCATCTAGTCAGATATCTCTGATGAAACCTTTGGTATGTGAATTTGGGGGCTAATGCTGTTGGTATCGTTTAGGGCCCCTTCACATAGTGCGAATATGTACAACTCAAGGCAACTCCCAGACCACGAAACATCGCACCGACGGGAAGGCGTGCACTGTGCCAGTGCGACGGTTCATGCACGCAGGAACACAGTGGGAGCAGCTGCGCAATCTGTAACCACATCGCATAGCTTGTGTGTCTGCCTGCTTCCAGTTTAAGAGGTCGTGTCTCCATTAAGTGGCTGAAGGAAACTAATTGTGGCTAAAGAGAAAACATATCTTTTCGCCACACTGGCAACACTCTGAAAATTATCAAGGTGGTTATACTTAAAAACCTATGTTCAATTGCTTCCTTAAAAATGTGAGCAAACTCAACTTATAATCGATCTGATAGATCTGGTTACTACGATTCAAAGTCACGCTGTTAATTTAAATTGACAGATTGACCTTGGCCATACCAACACTCACCCCTTTGCAGATAGAGACTGCTTCTTTGGACAAGGACTTGGGGTAAGACACATTGTGTTCCATGATTGACTGGAACAGCTCATCTTCATCCTCTCCATCAAATGGAGGCTGAAAGTACAACAAAACAAGAGCATTTGTAGAAAAGTACTTCGTTAGTGAGTATGATTATCAGTGGTTGCAGAAGTGAAACCGCCAAAGGTTCAGTCTGTAGAAGTTTCAATAATGCAGTAAATAATCCAACAGTGGCATGTTGTCTATTTAGCCATTTTTGTCTCTTTCCTTAATAATTATACTGACCCAAATTATAAAACAACATAAAACATTACAAAACAGAACAACATTACAACTCATGGTATAAAAGAGGGAACAAAAGTCTAGGTTTAACAGAGAAAATGAACATTGCACAGTACAATCTATACAAAGTGTTTTCAGAATCAGGCCTTTCAGGGCAAATGGAGTGGATGACCCAGCTTTTCTCTCTCTTTGCAGTCTGGTTATCATCAGTAACCATAATGTGGGTGTTCTGACAGTCCATAAAATGAATTATTCTTCATTTCCACTCCACTGGGCCTTTCAGCAAGAGGGTCTGTCTGTATCATGGCCCCTTTACTTGATTTCACACAAGACACTGAGGAAGGGAACATAAGAATTGATAACTTTTTTGTTAGTTGTTTAAAAGGTGAGTAACATTTTTGAATGTTTTACTTCTCTTGTGAAAGAGCTCACTTTTGAACGCAAATACTGTAGGTCATTCCAGAATTGACAGATTGTTGATATTAAATTCCAATTCATACATTTGGAAACACCAGATATTTTCCTTATTTATTCAGTTTTTTCAAAGTTCTCTTTTCACCAGTGAGGAGACAATGGAGCAAGAGATTAGCCAGAGAATCGGTGTAGCAGGGACGGCATTGCATTTGCTCTACCGTACTGTTGTGACGAAAAGGGAACTGAGCAAAAAGGCGACGCTCTGGATCTACTGGCCAATCTTTGTTCCTACTCTCACCTATGGTCATGAGAGTTGGGTCATGACTGAAAGAAATAGGCTGCAGGTACAAGCAGCCAAAATGGGCTTCCTCGGGAGGGTGGCTGCTGCTGGAGATAAGGTGAGAAACTTGGTTATCCGTGAGGAGCTCAGAGTAACATTTAGCCATAGTGGCTAAGAACATCTTTCATGGTGCTGAAAGGAGCCAGCTGAGGTAAAATTAATTTAATCCATTTTCAAATAAGGTTGTAACGTTAAAAAAATGTGGAAAAAGTGAAATGCTATGAATACTTTCCATATGCAATGTATATTACACAGAATTAAAATATATAATGTTTAGCCACTTGTTGCTCAGTGTGGTTGGGGGACGGTTGAGAGAGTTCACTTGAACTCTTTGAAGTTTCAAGAACTTGGTCAAACTCCAAACTAACTCGAGTTAACTTGCACTCAACTAGGGTAGTCAGTGTAGGACTGGTGCAACTCGGTGTGAATTTTCGTGCACCAAGTTCCTCTTCAGTATATAGTCAAGTTGCACTGAGTCAATACTTCACCATTTAAATTATTTTTCTTCTTAATGAAAAGATGAACCCCATAACTTCTAAAAATTAGACCCCAGGTTGAAAAATGCCAATTTTCTCCTTTAAATGTGGTTTTCTGCTCAGAAAAAGAACAACTTTGTGAAAACTGTCAGTGGTAAGTAAAACAGTTGTGCTGTTTACCAGTCTGTCCTGCCCCTAACCAATCACTGCTGTTTACCACTGCTCGCATCAGCCTGTTTATCTATTTTAGTTCCAGAGGTTCCTGTCATGTCAATATTTCATCCTTCCAGCAGAAACAGGCATCATGCCTCCATAGGTCACATACTACGTCCTGCAGTAGAAGAGGACCTTGTGTTTTAATGTTGCCAAGACTTTAGCTTTTAGCAACATCTTGAAGATTCAAGATGTTGCTGAATAGAAAAAAACAAGCAAACAAAACAAAACCATGCAATTCTACATGTACTGCTGAGTGTTTAAGAAAGCAGGCAGTGATGAAAGACACACTGACGTCAAGAGGGCAAACATGGCAAACAGTGCTCAGACTCAGGGTTTACAGATCGGATTGCTTACTTTGACAATTCTCTAAAGATGAAAGCATATCATATATGGCTCCAGCACAGGGCCAAAAGATTAACATGGCAGAGGATTAGAGGTTGGACCAACTGGGATCTGCTTTCTGATAGGAGGGGAGGTTGTGTTTTTGAGTGTATATTGATGTTTAGTATAAGAGCTGACAGAAATGTGTTTTGGGAGCAGCGCCAGAGTACATTTACTACTCAGCAGAGCCTTGGTGTGACAGAGAATTTTAAACAGGAGTCCTTTAAGGAGATCAATTAGTGAGCAAACATGTCAATGTGTAACGCTGTTCACGTAATCTGCAGCGGAAAATCACATACTGCAAGTAAGCAACTCACCTGTCCAGCGAGCATTTCGTAAAGCAGCACTCCATATGCCCACCAGTCCACAGACAGCCCGTACGGTTGATATGCTATGATCTGTGGAGGGAGGCAAAAAATAAGTTCACAATCCTGATAATTAGAGGGTGAATTCCAGCTGGAAGCTGGGTGAGGTCCAGTGATCTTGGTCTTAACAAATCCTTAACTCAGTGTGATGGGAGCTGCCTCAGGCACATGTAAAAGGTATCACTGACATTTCAGTATATCATCTCTTACAACAGCTCATTGGAGAGGATCTGTGTCAACCTGGAATTTGTCAATCATGAACCTAGGCACAGATGAAGTTTAGCCGAAATGATCGTTTTCTTAGTTTTTGACTCAAACCTCACATAATGTATTTTACCATATCATTTGCTTGTTAGTACGAACTGCTTCTTCAATTCCTGCAATTCCTACATCTCTACGGATGCAGCACAGCCATGGTTAATTGTCATTTATGTGGTATAAACCAGGTATAATGGTACACATCATCAAAGAAGGAAAAATAAGGTGCACAATGTCAAAGATTTCTGTTTAGTGTCAGTCCCAATTACTACTGGCTGAACATGGAGCTCATGTCAGACCATCAGCTGCCAAAAACACTTTCATATAGAAAGTTACATAAAAAAGTGTTCTGTGGAGAAGAGAGGAATCCATTTGAAGACACCTTGGGATCAAAGCAAGCTTACTCCAAGGTGAGACAAAACCAACAAAATGCAGTCTTTACTTTTAAGAGATAGCAAAGAAATAATTTCTCCTATTTTTTTTCCTGATTATTTATCTGCTGCTGATCATTCACAATCACACAAATGTCCTCCAGTTCACATTTACTTCCACAGTCACACACTGCTGGGTGTTTTGCATTAGAAGCACTCTGCACCTGACAACAACTGCTATCATTCTCAGTCAATGGTAGCCCACTGATAAGTTTATTTCCATATGTTGCTGGGTCTTCTGAAGGCATCAGGAGGAAAACGCAATTACATCAGCTTGGCTCTGATTGGTGCAGGTGCAAGTGGAGTGCTGTGTTGTCCAAAAGAGTAGCGAGCCTAAGGAGAACAATCTAAACATCCTAATCCCCAGATATTTTTCACAGATGGACAGCACGGACTGCTTTGTTTAACACCCTGACACAATGACAGACGGCCTGACGTTTGTAGAGGTGAGTGCGTCTACCTGCTCGGACTCTTTTCTCCAGAGGGGCACTGTTCTTTTCACACCAGCACACCCACATTTCTCTGGAGTGCTCATGCTGCAAAAAGCCATTTGTACACGCAAACATGAACACTTACATCATAATGAAACATGCAGAACAATGCTGACACACGTGTGCGCACACACACACACACACACACACACACACACACACACACACACACACACACACACACACACACACACACACACACACACACACACACACACACAGCTCTACATCTATGGTGAGACTCAGCTGGGCATGTGCTAACTCCACGTGTTTATCCGGATTCACAAATGCAAACATCTGCAAAGGGTTATTTTGGTCACCATAATGTGTCATAACCAGTCAACTAGCATTAGCGTGAAAATTCATTTTCACAAAATTGTACTGCATCTTATATGAACATAAAACAAGCCACTAAATGAAAACACTTGCAAACAATCTCCCACACAGGCATACAGCCTCCTATACTGACAATCTACTGTGCATGGCACAAGTGGATTTGGGGCGTGTCCAACTCTACTTTGTTAGGAACACAGCACATAACCTGAGCGCAAATTAAGGTGCAGGGCACAAACAGGTTATGCTTAGTTGATTAATCATGAGTATATTTTGGCCATAGCATTAACTAAACCAATCAGATTTTCATGTGTCATTCCCATAATGAAAAATGTGTGTGTGTGTGTGTGTGTGTAACTGATACTTTGCAAGCAGCAAAGTAGAAGCAACAGCAGCTCCCTGAGGTAGAGGAGGTGAGGCCCTGACAACACCCCCTAAGGTCTAACATGCTTTGTGAATAACTTTTATCTTGCCAAGGGAAAATTTTAAGGAATTACAATTTTCTTAGAGCTCATAAAGTGAAAAACTGTTAAGAGGTGGAAGGAGGACTTTTAAGAAGCTTAAGAGTGTCTTAAACAGACAAGACAGTGGAAAGACAGAGAGGAAGGAGAGATATTCTCCGTATCTTGAATAGCAGTGATTCAGTAACATGCTAACAATGTTCAAACATTTTGAAGCTGTGTAACCTTTAATTTAACTTTGCTAAGTTTCATCAACATTACATTAACCCTCTGGAGTCTTGACTATTCTGGGGCATTTTTGACTCCTTTTGGTTTTATCTTCATAATTTACCTTAAAAAACTGTTTACCTGGCCTTGTTGTTGGGAAAGTGTAGTGACACGGACCCACAACAGGGGGCGTAAATGAACGGACAATGGAAGGAGTCAAATTATAACACTTTACTGGTGTGAATGTCACAACCAAACACAGCAGATCAGAATGTGCAACAGTTAATTAATAAAGGTGTCGTGTGGGCAGGCTCGACGATAGGAGACGCCCGTCTGGAAACGAACCGGAACCACACGATTTCCACCGCCACCTGAACCCGAGGAATACTGGAGCCGCCAAGTCCCGGAGTCCCCAGGTGGCCACCTTCCCGGCGTGTCGGATCTGGTACTGCTGGCAGAAAGCAAAAGACAGTCAAAGGGTGGGTGTGTGAACACCCAGTAACAATGGTGGGAATGTCACCTCCACCTCTCACTCAGCGCGTTGCAGCGGTCTCAGCTGAAAAGGAGCGCCGTCTTGCACAGCCTCCTCAAAAACAACCGGTTCTCCTGCAAACACTCACAATAATAGATTTATCAATCTCACAAAAGGGGCTGAGAGTATTACCTACAGATGAAGATGATATCTCGGCAGTTTGGTGGAGGTGTCTTCCTGCTTTTATACCAGATGTGTTGATTAGTGACAGCTGTCACGGATGATGGGTAACAGCTGTCACCACGGCTTGTTCCTGAGGCGGCAGCGCCCTCTCGTGCCTGAAGCCTGCACTTCAGGCAGGGCGCCTTCTGGTGGTGGGCCAGAAGTACCTCCTCTTCTGGCAGCCCACACAACAGGACCCCCCCCTCAACGGGCGCCTCCTGGCGCCCGACCAGGCTTGTCCGAGTGGCGACGATAGAAATCGGCCAGGAGGGCCGGGTCCAGGATGAAGCTCCTCTTCACCCAAGAGCGTTCTTCGGGTCCATACCCCTCCCAGTCCACCAAATACTGGAAACCCCGGCCCATTCGACGTACGTCCAAAAGCCGGTGAACTGTCCAAGCCGGCTCCCCGTCGATAATACGGGCAGGAGGCGGCGCCGGACCGGGTGCACAGAGGGGTGAGGTGTGATGCGGTTTTACCCTGGAGACATGAAAGACCGGATGGATCCGCAGTGAGGCCGGGAGTTGGAGCCTCACTGCGGTAGGACTGAGGACCTTGAGGATGGGGAAGGGTCCAATGAAGCGGTCCTTCAATTTGGGGGACTTGACCTGGAGAGGAATGTCCTTGGTGGAAAGCCACACCTCCTGCCCGGGCTGGTAAGTAGGGGCCGGGGACCGTCGACGGTCTGCATGGGCTTTAGCCCTCGTCCGGGCCCTCAACAAGGCTGAACGGGCGGTGCGCCACACCCGACGGCATCTCCGCAGGTGGGCCTGGACCGAGGGCACACCGACCTCTCCCTCCACCACAGGAAACAAAGGGGGCTGGTACCCCAGACACACCTCGAATGGGGAGAGGCCGGTGGCAGAGGACACCTGGCTGTTATGAGCGTACTCGATCCAGGCCAGATGTTCACTCCAAGCCGTCGGGTGTGCGGAGGTCGTGCACCTGAGGGCCTGCTCCAACTCCTGGTTGGCCCGTTCAACCTGTCCGTTAGTCTACGGGTGATACCCAGACGAGAGGCTTACAGTGGCCCCCAGTTCCCGGCAGAAACTTCTCCACACCTGCGAGGAGAACTGGGGACCGCGATCCGAAACGATGTCTGTTGGTATCCCATGCAGCCGGACAACATGGTGGACGAGGAGATCCGCCGTCTCCTGGGCCGACGGGAGCTTCGGGAGGGCCACGAAGTGGGCCGCCTTGGAGAAACGGTCCACTATCGTGAGGATGGTGGTGTGCCCCCGGGACGGCGGGAGGCCCGTGACAAAATCCAGACCGATGTGGGACCAGGGGCGGTGAGGCACAGGAAGTGGCTGTAGAAGTCCCTGTGCCTTCTGGTGGTCAGCCTTGCCCCTGGCGCAGGTGGTGCAGGCCTGGATGTAAGCCCGGACATCAGTCTCCAGGGACGCCCACCAGAAGCGCTGCCGGACCACTGCCACGGTCCTACGCACCCCTGGGTGGCAGGAGAGTTTGGACCCGTGACAGAAGTCCAGGACGGCAGCCCTGGCCTCTGGTGGGACATATAGTCTGTTCGTCGGTCCTGTTCCGGGATCCGGGCTCCGTGCCAGGGCCTCCCGGACGGTCTTCTCCACGTCCCAGGTCAGAGCCGCCACGATAGTGGACTCCGGGAGAATGGGTTCGGGTGGGTCCGACAGCTCGGTCTTGACTTCCTGTTCATGCACCCGGGACAGGGCATCCGATCTTTGGTTTTTGGTCCCGGGGCGGTAGGTGATCCGGAAGTCAAAACGGCCGAAAAACAGTGACCAGCGGGCTTGCCTGGTGTTCAGTCGCTTGGCGGTCCTGATATACTCCAGGTTCCGGTGGTCAGTGAAAACCGTGAAAGGCACTGACGCTCCCTCCAGCAGGTGTCTCCACTCCTCAAGGGCCTCTTTCACCGCAAGGAGCTCTCGATTGCCCACGTCATAGTTCCGTTCTGCTGGGGTCAACCTGCGGGAAAAATAGGCACACGGGTGAAGAACCTTATCGGTTTCTCCGCTCTGGGATAGCACGGCTCCTATCCCCGAGTCAGAGGCGTCCACTTCAACCACGAACTGGCGACCAGGATCGGGCTGCACCAAGACCGGTGCAGTCGAGAACCGGCGTTTCAACTCCCTAAACGCGGCTTCGCACCGATCCGACCAGGTGAAGGGAACTTTTGGTGAGGTCAGGGCCGTCAGGGGGCTAACAACCTGACTATACCCCTTAATGAACCTCCTGTAGAAATTTGCGAAGCCGAGGAACTGTTGCAGCTTCCTACGGCTTGTTGGTTGGGGCCAGTCTCTCACCGCTGCGACCTTGGCCAGATCCGGGGCGACGGAGTTGGAGGAGATGATAAACCCCAGGAAGGACAAAGAAGTGCGGTGAAACTCACACTTCTCGCCCTTCACAAACAACCGGTTCTCCAACAACCGCTGCAGGACCTGACGTACATGCCGCACATGGGTCTCAGGGTCCGGAGAAAAGATGAGTATATCATCCAGATATACGAAGACGAATCGGTGCAGGAAGTCCCGCAAGACGTCATTAACCAAAGCTTGGAACGTCGCGGGGGCGTTAGTGAGGCCAAACGGCATGACCAGGTACTCAAAATGACCTAACGGGGTGTTAAATGCCGTCTTCCATTCGTCTCCCTTCCGGATCCGAACTAGGTGGTATGCGTTCCTAAGATCCAACTTTGTGAAGATTTTGGCTCCATGCAGGGGGGTGAACACTGAATCCAACAAAGGCAACGGGTATCGGCTGCGAACCGTGATCTCGTTCAGCCCCCGATAATCAATGCATGGACGAAGACCGCCATCTTTTTTTCCCACGAAAAAGAAACCCGCTCCCATCGGAGAGGTGGAGTTACGGATCAGCCCGGCAGCTAAGGAGTCCCGGATGTAGGTCTCCATCGATTCGCGCTCAGGTCGGGAGAGGTTGTACAGCCTCCTGGACGGGAACTCCACGCCTGGCAACAAATCGATGGCACAATCATATGGACGGTGCGGGGGAAGAGTGAGTGCCCGATCCTTGCTAAAAACGTCAGCAAGATCGTGGTACTCAACCGGCACCGCCGACAGATTGGGGGGTACTTGGACCTGCTCCTTCGCCTGGGAACCGGGAGGAACCGAGGATCCCAAACACCTCCGATGGCAGGTTTCGCTCCACTGTACCACCACCCCGGACGGCCAATCAATCTGGGGATTGTGTTTCAACATCCAGGGGAACCCCAGAATCACACGGGAGGTAGAAGGAGTCACAAAAAACTCAATCTCCTCCCTATGATTCCCTGACACTACCAGAGTTACTGGTGGTGTCTTGTGTGTGAGTAAAGGGAGTAGGGTGCCATCTAGTGCTCGCACCTGCAATGGTGTAGGTAGCGCCACCAGAGGGAGCCCTACCTCCCTGGCCCATCTGCTGTCTAACAGATTCCCTTCTGACCCTGTGTCTACCAGTGCTGGGGCCTGAAGGGTTAAATCCCCACTAAGGATTGTAACTGGGAGTCGTGCGGCAATATGTGTGTGTCCCACGTGAAGTTTTTGGCCCACCCTAAGCCCAGTCTCTAGGGGCGGGCGTTGGTGTTTAACCGTTCGGGGCAATCGCTCAATTGATGCTCCATTGAGCCACAAACAAAACACGCCCTGCGTGGAAACCTCCTCTGTCTATTAGGTGGTCTAAATGTGGCCCTGCTCGTGTCCATAGCTTCGTCAGCAGGGGGAGCTGTCGCCCCACAGGACGTAGAGGCCAGGGAGCGTGGGAAGGGCGGACCCTTCTCGGACCCGGACGGAAGAGGGACGGCGCGCGCCCGGCCACGTCCTTCGTCTCGTTTCTGACGGCGTTCCTCCAACCGATTGTCTAACCGTATAACGAGATCAATAAGCCCATCTAATTCCCGCGGTTCATCCTTGGCCACTAGGTGCTCCTTTAGGACTGACGACAGTCCGTTTACAAAGGCGGCACGGAGCGTAGCATTATTCCAGCCGGACCTCGCAGCCGTGATGCGGAAGTCGACTGCATAAGCGGCTGCGCTCCGGCGTCCCTGTCTCATCGACAGCAGCACAGTTGAAGCGGTCTCTCCCCTGTTAGGGTGATCAAACACAGTTCTGAACTCCCTCACAAACCCAGTGTACGTGTGAAGGAGCCGTGAATTTTGCTCCCAAAGCGCTGTAGCCCAAGCGCGTGCCTCTCCCCGAAGCAGAGTGATCACATAAGCTATTTTGCTTGCGTCTGACGCGTACATGACGGGACGTTGTGCGAAGACGAGCGAACACTGCATAAGAAAGTCCGCACACGTCTCCACACAACCTCCGTACGGCTCAGGAGGGCTTATGTATGCTTCAGGGGATGGTGGGAGGGGTTGTTGGACCACCACTGGAACATTAATATCTAGCACAGGATCGACAGGAGGAGGAGCTGCAGCAGCGCCCTGAGCGCTCGCCGCCACTTGCGCGGAGAGAGCCTCCACCCTGCGGTTCAGGAGGATGTTTTGCTCGGCTATTTGAGCCATTCGAGCCGTAAAGGCGGTGAGAATATGCTGTAGCTCACCAATCACGCCTCCTGCAGATGCCTGCGCTCCCTGCTCTCCCATTGGTTGTTCAACAACCTGGTGACGCCCCTCGGAGTCCATGACGCTGGCCGAGATATCCTGTTGGGAAAGTGTAGTGACACGGACCCACAACAGGGGGCGTAAATGAACGGACAATGGAAGGAGTCAAATTATAACACTTTACTGGTGTGAATGTCACAACCAAACACAGCAGAATCAGAATGTGCAACAGTCAATTAATAAAAGGTGTCGTGTGGGCAGGCTCGACGATAGGAGACGCCCGTCTGGAAACAAACCGGAACCACACGATTTCCACCACCACCTGAACCCGAGGAATACTGGAGCCGCCAAGTCCCGGAGTCCCCAGGTGGCCACCTTCCCGGCGTGTCGGATCTGGTACTGCTGGCAGAAAGCAAAAGACAGTCAAAGGGTGGGTGTGTGAACACCCAGTAACAATGGTGGGAATGCCACCTCCACCTCTCACTCAGCGCATTGCAGCGGTCTCAGCTGAAAAGGAGCGCCGTCTTGCACAGCCTCCTCAAAAACGACCGGTTCTCCTGCAAACACTCACAATAATAGATTTATCGATCTCACAAAAGGGGCTGAGAGTATTACCTCCAGATGAAGATGATATCTCGGCAGTTTGGTGGAGGTGTCTTCCTGCTTTTATACCAGATGTGTTGATTAGTGACAGCTGTCACGGATGATGGGTGACAGCTGTCACCACGGCTTGTTCCTGAGGCGGCAGCGCCCTCTCGTGCCTGAAGCCCGCACTTCAGGCAGGGCGCCTTCTGGTGGTGGGCCAGCAGTACCTCCTCTTCTGGCAGCCCACACAACACTTGTTTGGTGTCATTTTTTTCAGCACAGTCTCACCTGTGTGATTTTACAGTTATTCTTTCATTCTGACATATTGCATTAAGACAGTGACCCAATATTCACCCCCAAAACCTAAAATTCAAATCAAGAAAAAGATTTTTTACTGTGAGAACCTGAATTATGTTTAAAGAACCATTTTTATAACTTAGAATGCAAATATAAATTGTATATTTCAAAAACGTGTAAAAATATAGCAAAAACAAAGTTATATACATCTATCTGCATTAAAGTGCAGGGGTTTTTGTACAGCAATTTACATGCAATAACATACCACACAAATTACGTATATTTGTGCCACTCAGAAAAACAATCCCTGTCCAATGCACATCAGAAGCTCCAAAATTTGTACAGATATTCCACCTCAATATCCATGTGTATTTTTCCCTAATTCCTTGTTTTTGTAGCATTTTCTTTATTGGTATTGGTACAGACTGTCCCGACTGTGTTAGTGGCAAAAAACAAACAAACAAACAAACAAGAACAACAAAAAAACAATAGAAAAGGTGTTTTGGGACTTTTTTTGGGGGGGGGGGGTGTCTCCACCTGAACTTCTGTGTTCTCCGCCCCTGGAGACTGCAGTGTGCATCTCCACCCTGCTGTGCTCCAGGACTCAGCGCTGGAGCAGAAGCGCATGAGTCCTGAAGAAGGAGGAAAGAGAAGCACACGGCCTGATCCATTGAGCTGATCTATGCACACAGATCAGTGGATCCACCTGCTCTCGTGTGTCCAGACCAGAACAAAAAGTCCACTTCATCAGACTGATCACGCTCTGGTTCAGACTCTGATGACGTGCTCTGTACTTCGATCATCTTCATGCAGTAAAAAAAAAGTGCTGTTCCAGACGCCTGATTATTTTGACGCAGTAAATAAATAAATAAAAAATACACCACGCAATAACCACACACTCTAAAACACTCCACTACACACACTAAAACACACTCCAAGCACAGCAAATTTCACAACTTTCAAAAGTCTGTTTTTCGCTCCACATGAAACCACACTTTTCTTCTCTCAGCAACAAAATTACGTGGATTGGGGATCATTGTTAATTGGCAATATATTTTACACCAGTGATAAAGAAAAATTAGTGTATTTTCTTTTACTTGTTTGCTGTCGCAGACAGAGAAAGTGAAGAAAAATCCTGTTTGCAAAGCACGCAAAAACACACCCACACCCACGTGGGGTCTGTGTGTTGTCATCAAACCCACGTGGAGTTGGGGATTGTGATTGGTTAGCTCCTGAGTTTTCCACCAATGGTAACACCCCTTCCAGCCCTCTCGCTCCTCCAGCTGACAGAGGAAATCACTTGTTTTTGCTGCAGCTGTCTACAAAATGCGCAGCGAATATGAGATTATGCCCCCCAAAAAACTCATGTAAACTATTAATCATAAGTCAAGTTATACTTGGCCTATTAACAAAATTTAAAAAGTGGTGTGTAGGTTGAATTCCACACGTTAAACACACATTCAAACAGGCACTCAGAGTGGAGCAGATTGTGTGCTACATCCACTTAATTAGGTCATATGGCTTTTGATGAGAGGGCGGGTCAATCGACTCCAGAGGGTTAAATTATTTTCATGATTACACATTTCTTAATACAGTTCAGGTTATATGATCTGTTGATTTTCCTGTCCATTCATAACTAGGAGTGTGGAGTACATTTGATTTTTTCTCTTTCCCTTTTGGTGACAGCCAATCACAGCTCTTAGAAGACTGCATCATACCGAGCAACAGGGTCAACCCCGTCTCCTCACAGAGATAAAAGTTTCTGTCCCCTCCTTGCACAGAGTTGCTCTCAGAAACTTCGTGGATCACTCTTAAGCTAACATTCCTTGCTAGGAATCTTTAGGCTAAGTTGGGAACTCTCTGAGTGGGCTCTGAGACAGTTTGTCAATATGGCCAAGGTGGTCTATGGCGCAATTACGTTTTACTGCATCATGATAGCAATGCCCAACACTGTGCCTGACCACACACCACTTTAGCATCAACATGCCCAAGTTTACTATTTAAATAACATGGGCACTAGTTGCAAAAATAACTGTCTGTTGGAAACCTGCAATTACACCTGTGATGCGCTGTGCACTGCTTTAAGCAGGGTGTGAAATAACGCCCACAGTGTCTAAAGCTGCATGATTCTGTAGACCAGAAAGGGGATGATTGCTTTAACTCATTGTACAGCTTGGCACCTGCCTGATACTAAGGTCCTGATATCACACATTATGGAAGAGTTCTCTGGAGCAGATACCTTCATTCTGTTCAGGAAAATGATAGCTGTTTTACAGAGATGAGCTGCAAGACACCAAAGAGCAACAGGTAAACTAAAGTATTATAAAGTATGTACAGAAAGTGATTTGAAATTTGTGCCAGAGACTGACTGGGACAAATTACATTTTTATGTTTCACTATTGCTCACGCTGCATTACATAATATGTTTTCGAGTACTGCATTCACTTTGTCCACATTTGTAACCATTTTCTGAATGCTTACAGATATTAATGATAACAGTAACATGGCAGTGTAGCCAAAAATAACTGAAGTGTGACACAATCCTAGGCAAAAGAACATGAATAACACATTTAAAAATGTAATACATTTTACACTTGGATAAATAATCTTGTTAAGTAGTTAATGGCCTTACAGTCTGTTCACATCCACACTGCAGCCAATGCTTTTGCTTCTTTTGCAGTCGATACAGTATTACGGTATCGCCATGTTTGATGTTATCAGAAACCTTCAAGAAGGTCTGCACTGCCCTCTAGTGGATGTTTTCCTTAGAACCTGTGTCATCATAAAGGACATATGGAAGCATGTGAGCAGTGTTGTTATACTTATTAAAAGACACAAACAGGTTTACATATGTAAATGTAGCAAAATGGGCCTGATGTTGACTGTCACCTCAGTTATTCCCACAATTAATGCAACCAGAAAATGTTGTTAAAGTCAGGTAAAGAAGATGGAGAG
This sequence comes from Thalassophryne amazonica, assembly GCF_902500255.1. NCBI lineage: Eukaryota > Metazoa > Chordata > Actinopteri > Batrachoidiformes > Batrachoididae > Thalassophryne > Thalassophryne amazonica. The sequence continues at coordinate 56,904,637 of NC_047117.1, forward strand.
CCAGGATGTCAATTTTGCAACTGGAAACATTTTTATCACCTTCTGAAGACACAAAATGTAGTCTTTGTCATCCACCATTAAATGTTGCTATAGCAATCAGATGCTAACATGCTGACAATACATAAAAGACAATGTAATCAACATTGATTTTGATATGTGTTAAAACACATTTATGGGTGTGCAATGACAACATATTTTACTAGTTCATGTTGTTCCATCTAGTTGCTCCTTTCTTCATTGCTGATTAATATGTTGTTTTATATTTTATGGAATTACAGAGATGAATTTGTATTTTTGCACCTTCATTAATATAAAATACATGGCTTTCTGATCTATTTTAAGAAACTATTTTAAGAAATGCAAATCTTTTAACCAATGCCTGTGTTTTTAAATCTTTAAACTTTTTAAAATTTATATATTGGTACTGTGACAGAAATTATTGTGTTTTAACTTCTTAATTGCTTGTATTTAATATATTTTAAATTGTCATCTTGTCAGCGGCTAAAGAAAGACAGATGAGTTGTTGACATAATTCTTCTTTTGGTGCCATATGGGGTATAAGATATTCATATGCCGAGGATTTTCAGAGTTAGCCATTCTGCCTGTAATGGGAAAGTCTATGAATTTTCCATGATTACTTTCATGATTAACTTAGAACAATTTCAAAGTAAAAATTTGATTTCTTCCTGATAGTGGAACCAGGAAAGATGGACAGTTTCCTCATCTAATCATAATCCTGACTTACTGACAAAGGTCAGTGTGAATTCATTCCGTTTTCCCTCCAAGTTGTTGTCTGAGTGAGAAGCTGTACAAATTTATCGATTTGCGGTGGAAGTGTGGAACATGTTGAGAGATTCATTTAAACTCAACAGATCGAGAGATGTCTGGGAAGCGCGTACAGAGTCATGAGATCCTTGGACAGAGATTTTTGAGAAGTCTTTAGGGACTTGGTGCTTCCAGTCACGCAACTAGGTCTCATCGGAGGATGCTTACCTCTGAAACGACTTTGTGTGAAACAGTTAAATAGGGAGAATCAAATGAGGTGTACTACTTCTTGTGAGGAAACTTCAGCTGTAATATTTTGGCAATTTGGCACACATCTCTACGCATGATCTAGCAGGCAGGTGCCTCAGTACTGCGAAGCCAGCAACAGGATAAGGCCAAGGAGATGGTAAACGGACTGCATTTATACAGCGCTTTTCCATCTCAGTAATGTCCATTCACTCACTCACACACACACACACACACACACACACACACACACACACACACACACACACACACACACACACACACACACACACACACACACACACACACACACACACACCACACACACACACACACCGATGTCAGGGTGCTGGCATGCAAGGTGCTCACTACACACTGGGAGCAAATTTGGGGATTAAGGACCTTTTCTAAGGGCCCTTAGTGATTTTTCAGCCAGACAGGGGTTTGAACAGAAGATCCTCTGGTCTCAAGCCCAACGTTTAACCACTAGACTATCACCTATCGCATGTACATATACAACCCCTGGCAATAATTATGGAATCACCGGCCTCGGAGGATGTTCATGTCAGTTTGAAAAAAAAGCAGATCACAGACATGACACAAAACTAAAGTCATTTCAAATGGCAACTTTCTGGCTTTAAGAAACACTATAAGAAATCAGGAAAAATAATTGTAGCAGTCAGTAACGGTTACTGTTTTAGACCAAGCAGAGGGAAAAAAATATGGAATCACTCAATTCTGAGGAATAAATTATGGAATCACCCTGTAAATTTTCATCCCCAAAACTAACACCTGCATCAAATCAGATCTGCTCCTTAGTCTGCATCTTAAAAGGAGTGATCACACCTTGGAGAGCTGTTGCACCAAGTGGACTGACATGAATCATGGCTCCAACACGAGAGATGTCAATTGAAACGAAGGAGAGGATTATCAAACTCTTAAAAGAGGGTAAATCATCACGCAATTTTGCAAAAGATGTTGGTTGTTCACAGTCAGTTGTGTCTAAACTCTGGATCAAATAAAAAAAACATGGGAAGGTTGTTAAAGGCAAACATACTGGTAGACCAAGGAAGACATCAAAGCGTCAAGACAGAAAACTTAAAGCAATATGTCTCAAAAATCGAAAATGCACAACAAAACAAATGAGGAACGAATGGGAGGAAACTGGAGTCAACATCTGTGACCGAACTGTAAGAAATCACCAAAACGAAATGGAATTTACATACAGAAAAGCTAAACGAAAGCCATCATTAACACCTAAACAGAAATAAACAAGGTTACAATGGGCTAAGGAAAAGCAATTGTGGACTGTGGATGACTGGATGAAAGTCATATTCAGTGATGAATCTTGAATCTGGATTGGGCAAGGTGATGATGCTGGAACTTTTGTTTGGTGCCATTCCAATGAGATTTATAAAGATGACTGCCTGAAGAGAACATGTAAATTTCCACAGTCATTGATGATATGGGGCTGCATGTCAGGTAAAGGCACTGGGGAGATGGCTGTCATTACATCATCAATAAATGCACAAGTTTACATTGATATTTTGGACACTTTTCTTATCCCATCAATTGAAAGGATGTTTGGGGATGATGAAATCATTTTTCAAGATGATAATGCATCTTGCCATAGAGCAAAAACTGTGAAAACATTCCTTGCAAAAAGACACATAGGGTCAATTGTCATGGCCTGCAAATAGTCCAGATCTTAATCCAAGTGAAAATCTTTGGTGGAAGTTGAAGAAAATGGTCCATGACAAGGCTCCAACCTGCAAAGCTGATCTGGCAACAGCAATCAGAGAAAGTTGGAGCCAGATTGATGAAGAGTACTGTTTGTCACTCATTAAGTCCATGCCTCAGAGACTGCAAGCTGTTATAAAAGCCAGAGGTGGTGCAACAAAATACTAGTGATGTGTTGGAGCATTCTTTTGTTTTTCATGATTCCATAATTTATTCCTCAGAATTGAGTGATTCCATATTTTTTCCCTCTGCTTGGTCTAAAAAAGTAATCGTTACTGACTGCCACAGTTTTTTTTTCCTGATTTCTTATAGTGTTTCTTAAAGCCAGAAAGTTGCCATTTGAAATGACTTTAATTTTGTGTCATGTCTGTGATCTGCTTTTTTCTACAAAATTAAACAACTGAATGAACATCCTCCAAGGCCGGGGATTCCATAATTTTTGCCAGGGGTTGTAATACGACAGATGGCTAATTGTGGGAGTTGGGAATGGACCAGTTGTGTGCGGGAGTGGTTCTGACGTATGTTGGATGTGACATCATATGGCGTCAGCATATGCTCCCCAACTTGACGGTTGTGTGTGTGTGTTGTATTTTATAAATAGGTTTCTTTGAATTATCACCAGAATCCTGGGCTCTTTTCAATAGCAATTTTTAACAAACAAATACATCAATTATTTTATTACAAGTAATAATCTCGTGGGTTGGATTTTAGACTTTTTAACAAACAGAACACAGAAAGTTAGAGTGAACGGGATTTTATCAAACACAGTGTGTTCTTCTACTGGCTCGCCACAAGGGTGTGTGCTCTCACCTCTGTTATTTATTCTCTATACCAGTATGTGTCAGAGCACTTTTAAAAACAGGTTCATTTTAAAATACGCGGATGATACAGTGATTGTCAGTATGCTGCGGGATAATGAGAGTAGCCACGGTCCTGTAGTTGACCATTTTGTTAAATGGTGTGAGGACTCATATCTTCAGATTAATATATCTAAAACTAAAGATATGGTCATTGATTTTAGGAAGAATGGTAGCACACCTGGCAACACAACAATGAATGGTCAACCAGTTGGAATTGTGAAAACTTATAAATACCTTGGGACTATTATTGATGATTCACTGAAGTTTGAGGCAAACTGTGAGGCGGTGTGTAGGAAGGGACATCAGCGCTTGTTCTGTCTCAGGAAACTGTCGTATTTTCACATTGGCCAAACCATGTTAACACTATTTTATCGTGCTTTTATTGAATCTGTTTTAGCTTTTTCTTTGGTGGTATGGTTTGGCAGTTTGACATTGAAGGATAGGAATAGACTGAGTCAGATCATTAAATGGTCCAGTCGGTTGATTGGTGAATCGCAGCTGAGTTTAGAGTCCCTGTACACTAAACAATTACAGCGGATAACCAACTGCATTATAGTTGATGACTCCCACCCCCTGGCTAATGAATTTCAGCTTCTACCTTCTGGCCGTAGGTTTAGAGTCCCAAGGTGTAGAACAAAACGCTACAGGAGTAGTTTTGTCCCAGCAGCAATTGTGCAACTGAACACATCTTAGTAGGTTTGCATATGGTTATATTTAGATATTTATATACTTATTATTTATTTGCCCTTGCACACTAGTTTTAAAGCTGACCATCTTTTTAGTGGTTTTAAGGTTGTGAGTCCTTGGTGGTGTTTGTTAACCTGTTTTGTGTATGTTCTTTGTTAGTATTTTTAGTGTTTTTTATTGTTGTTGTGTTGACTAACATGGACGCCTTTTTTCTGTTTGCTGCAAGCCAAATCTACCTACGGGTACAAATAAAGTTACCTGAACCTTCTTCATTATTAGCCTTTGATGCTGGCTTTTCCTTATTCATATCAGTAGTGGCCTTACTGTCCCTACTTTGTTTTTTTTTGGGGGGGGTGTTACCAACCTATAGTGCCACTAACCCCATGTCATGGCGTGGCATCTGTCATAGTCGTATGCGTCTTTTTTGCTATATCTCAAAAACTGATAACTTTTTTTGTAATCTGGCAAGGGTGTAATATGGGTCCTTGGCATTGTTCCCATCTAAAAATCATATTGGTAGATTCGTTTGTTGGAAATGGCAGCCATTTATATGCCAAAAGTAGCCATTTTAAGCATTTAAACCTAATTTTCTGAAAAACTGTGTGATAACTTTTTTCTAATTTGCTAAGGGAGTAATATGGGTGGTTGACATATTTCACATCAAAATGTTATAGCCATAGATTTGTTCGTTTGGAAATAGCAGCCATTTTAATGCCAAAAACAGCCCATTTGGGTATTTGGACCCAATTTTTTCAAAAACTGTCCAATGACTTTTTTTATTTGATCTTACAAGGGCACAATATTGGTCACTGACATGGTTCCCTTACAAAAAATTATTTGTGTAGATTTGTTCATTTGGAAATGGCGGCCAGTTTTATGCCGAAAATAGCCATTTTGAGCATCATAGGGCAGTTTTCTCAAACACTATCAAATAACTTTTCTCTTAAATTGACATGACCATACCACGACATTGTTCCTGTCCATAGACGAAATGTGTGGAATATTTTGTGTCAAGTTTTCACTGGTAACCTACAAGAGCGTTTTCACTGAACAGAAGCCTTTTCGCATTTTTAGAAATTCTCTCACTGAACGTATTCCCCCCAGTGTGTCCAATGACTTTGTTATACACAATCGTATGTGTGAGATATTCAACCCAGTCTCATGGCATGTCGTGATTCAGCAGCACAAAATTTACATTAATAGGTCTGCTGTGTCAGTTTGTCAATAATAATGTCAATTCCACTTGCCAAGTTTCTGTTTGATTTTGCCAAAATGATACAGTGGGGAGATTAACATTTTATCATCATTTTATTAAAAGCATTTTTAGAATCTGAAGGTAAGATATTTTCTAACTTTTGCATGTGCTTTGTTGCTCATACCTCCTGCAAGATTTCTTGGAGCAAAGTCACTGTATTAGCCATGGAATACTACATAAATAATGAATGTTTATGAATGTAATGGTAAGAATATTTCATGAGGTGAAACAAGGTGGAGCTGAGTTGAATGGAATAGCATTTGCATCTTTTACCGAAAGATGCAAATGCCTCCAGATGGCTCAGGGCGTACTGCATTAGTTTTGTGTGTGTGTGTGTCAGAAGAATGAGCAGCATCAATAAGCTCCCTGTTGGGAAAAGTGTAGTGACACGGACCCACAACAGGGGGGCGTAAATGAACAGACAATGGATCAGCCGAAATACAACAATTTTATGTTGTGAATGTGCACAACGGAAAGAACAGACAAATGCAATTTAGAACAATAGTCAATAATACAAGGTGACTTGTGGGCAGGCTCGAGGATAGAAGACGTCTGTCCAGAGAAGAGCCGGGTCCCACACGATTTCCACTGCCCACGGATCTGGAACACACTGGAGCCGCCAAGTCCTGAATTCTCAGGTGGCCACCGTCTCCAGCTGTCAGATCGGTACTGCTGGCAGGAAGCAAAAACAGTTTATGGTGGGTGTGTGCACACCCAGCAAAACAATCAGCAATCAGTTCTTATCCACTTGGAGGGAACACCTCCACCTCCAACTCAGGAACAATTTAACGGCAGAGCCTGAACCACTACTTATCGTATGTGGAGCGAGGAGTGAAGGTCGTCACTCCTCCACCGTCCACAAAACCCAGCTCCCAGCTGCAAACAGAGGTACAGGAACTCCTGCAAATAGTTCAGAAAAGGATTACGTGCAATCGGCACAACAGCGGCTGAGAATTTTACCTTTCAGGTAGACTGATATCTCCGCAGGGAGGTGGAGTTGCTGCCCGGCTTTTATGGAGATGGTGATGATGAGGAACAGCTGTCAGGTGGTGATGAGGGACAGCTGTCATTTCCAGCTGCTCCCGTGAGGCGGCGGCGCCCTCTCGTGCCTGAAGCCCACCCTTCAGGCAGGACGCCCTCTGGTGGTGGGCCAGCAGTACCTCCTCTTCAGCGGCCCACACAACAGGACCCCCCCTCAACGGGCGCCCGACCAGGTTTGTCGAGATGACGGCGGTAGAAATCGGCCAGGAGGGCCGAGTCCAGGATGAAGCTCCTCTTCACCCAGGAGCGCTCTTCGGGTCCATAACCCTCCCAGTCCACCAGATACTGAAACCCCCGGCCCTTTCGACGGACGTCCAGGAGCCTGCGCACGGTCCAGGCAGGCTCTCCATCTATGATCCAGGCAGGAGGCGGCGCCGGTCCGGGGGTGCAGAGTGTTGATGTGCGGTAGGGTTTGATGCGGGAAACATGGCACACAGGATGAATCCGCAGTGAAGCTGGTAGCTTCAGCTTCACTGCAGCCGGACTGAGGACTTTGAGTATGGAGAATGGTCCAATGAATCAGTCCTTCAGTTTCTGGGATTCCACTTGAAGGGGGATGTCCTTGGTAGATAGCCAAACATCCTGCCCAGGCTGGTATGCAGGGGCCGGGGAACGCCGGCGGTCTGCATGGGCCTTGGCCCTCGTCCGGGCTTTCAGCAGGGAAGAGCGGGCGGTGCGCCACACCCGACGGCACCTCCTTAGGTCGGCCTGGACCGAGGGCACCCCGACCTCCCCCTCCATGAGTGGAAACAATGAGGGCTGGTACCCCAAACATACCTCAAACGGGGAGAGGCCGGTGGCAGATGAAACTTGGCTATTGTGAGTGTACTCGATCCAGGCCAGATGGTCACTCCAGGCCGTCGGGTGCGCGGAGGTCACGCAGCAGAGGGCCTGCTCCAAATCCTGATTCACCCGCTCTGCCTGTCCGTTCGTCTGGGGATGGTACCCGGATGAGAGGCTTGCGGTGGCCCCCAGCTCCCTACAGAAACTCCCCCAGACTTGCGAGGAGAACTGGGGACCACGGTCTGAGACGATGTTGGCTGGAATCCCATGCAGACGCACGACATGGTGGACCAGGAGGTCTGCAGTCTCCTGGGCCGTCGGGAGCTTCGGGAGGGCCACAAAGTCGGCCGCCTTGGAGAACCAGTCCACTATCATGAGAATGGTGGTCATGCCCTGGGACGGCGGGAGGCCCGTGACAAAGTCCAGCCCGATGTGGGACCAGGGGCAATGAGGCACAGGTAATGGTTGGAGGAGTCCTTGTGCTCTTTGATGGTCTGCCTTGCCCCTGGCACAGGAGGTACAGGCCTGGACGTGCTCCCGGACGTTGGCTTCCATGGACGCCCACCAGAAGCACTGCCGAACCACTGCCACGGTTCTTCGCACCCCTGGGTGGCAGGAGAGCTTGGAACCGTGACAGAAGTCCAGGACTGCAGCTCTGGCTTCTGGTGGGACGTAAAGTCTGTTCTTAGGGCCAGTTCCTGGGTCCAGATTCCGTGCCAGAGCCTCCCGGATGGTCTTTTCCACATCCCAGGTGAGGGTGGCCACGATAGTGGACACAGGGATGATAGGATCTGGTGGATCTGACAGCTCGGTTTTGACTTCCTCTTCGTGGACCCGGGACAGGGCGTCAGATCGTTGATTCTTGGTCCCGGGGTGGTAGGTGATCTGGAAGTCAAAACGCCCGAAGAACAGTGACCAGCGGGCTTGCCTGGGGTTCAGACGCTTGGCGGTCCGGATGTATTCCAGGTTCAGATGGTCCGTGAAAACCGTGAATGGCACCGCAGCTCCCTCCAACAAGTGTCTTCACTCCTCGAGAGCCTCTTTCACCGCTAGGAGTTCCTGATTGCCGACGTCATAGTTCCTCTCTGCCGGTGTCAACCTGTGGGAAAAATAGGTACAAGGGTGGAGGACCTTATCGGACTCCCTGCTCTGGGACAGCACGGCTCCTATCCCTGAGTCAGAGGCATCCACTTCAACAATAAACTGGCGACTAGGATCGGGCTGCACCAGAACTGGTGCAGTTGAGAACCGGCGTTTCAACTCCCTAAACGCGGCATTGCACCGATCCGACCAGGTGAAGGGGACCTTAGAGGAGGTAAGGGCCGTCAGGGGGCTAACTACCTGGCTGTAACCCTTGATGAATCTCCGGTAGAAATTAGCGAAGCCGAGGAACTGCTGCAATTTCCTACAGCTCGTCGATTTGGGCCAATCTCTCACCGCCGCAACCTTGGCCGGATCAGGGGCGACGGAGTTGGAGGAGATTATGAACCCCAAGAAGGACAAAGAAGTGCGGTGGAACTCGCACTTCTCGCCCTTCACAAACAGCCGGTTCTCCAACAACCGCTGCAGGACCTGACGTACATGCTTGAAATGGGTCTCAGGATCAGCGGAGAAGATGAGGATGTCGTCCAGATATACGAAGACGAACCGATGCAGGAAGTCCCGCAAGACGTCATTAACCAAGGCTTGGAACGTTGCGGGCGCATTGGTGAGACCGAACGGCATGACCAGGTACTCAAAGTGACCTAAAGGGGTGTTAAATGCCGTCTTCCACTGGTCTCCCTTCCGGATCCGAACCAGGTGATACGCATTCCTAAGATCCAATTTAGTTAATATTTGGGCTCCATGCAAGGGCGTGAACACCGAATCCAACAGAGGTAACGGGTATCGGTTGCGAACCGTGATTTCGTTCAGCCCTCTGTAATCGATGCATGGACAGAGTCCGCCGTCTTTCTTGCCCACAAAAAAGAAACCTGCACCCATCTGGGAGGTGGAGTTCCGGATCAACCCGGCTGCTAAGGAGTCCCGGATATAGGTCTCCATTGATTCGCGCTCTGGACGTGAGAGGTTGTACAGCCTGCTGGACGGGTACTCAACGCCCGGGATCAAATCAATGGCGCAATCGTACGGCCGGTGCGGGGGGAGAGTGAGTGCCAGATCTTTGCTGAAGACGTCAGCAAGATCGTGGTACTCCTCAGGTACCGTCGTCAGATTGGGGGGGACTTTGACCTCCTCATTATCTGTCACACCGGGTGGAACCGAGGATCCTAAACATTCCCGGTGGCAGGTTTCGCTCCACTGCGTCACAACCCCAGACGGCCAATCTATCTGGGGATTGTGCTTCACCATCCATGGGAAACCCAAAATCACTCAGGAGGTAGAAGGTGTTACAAAAAACACGATCTCCTCCCTGTGATTCCCAGACACAACCAATGTCACGGGCTGTATCTGGTGTGTGATTAATGGGAGAAGGGTGCCATCTAGTGCCCGTACCTTCAATGGTGAAGGTAGAGCCACTAGAGGGAGCCCCACCTCCCTTGCCCATCTGCTATCCAGCAGATTCCCTTCCGACCCCGTGTCCACCAGTGCTGGGGCGTGAAGGGTTAGATCCCCATTCAGGATCGTCACTGGGATGCGTGCGGATCTACGGGATCTCCCCGCGTGAATGTTATGGCCCACCCTTAGCCCAGTCTCTAGGGGCGGGCGTTGGAGTTTAACAGTTCCTTTGTAGGTGCTCACATGAGCCACAGAAAAAAACATTCTCCGCAGGCCAGCCTCCGTTGTCTGTCATTAGATTTTACTTTGGCCCTGCTCGTGTCCATAGCTTCGTCAGCAGGGGGAGCTGTTGCCACACGGAGCTCTCCGGCTGTGGAGCGTGAGGACGGCGGCACCCTTTCGGACCCGGAAGGAAGACGGCTCGCGCCCGGCCACACCCTTCGCCCCGCTCCCGACGATGTTCCTCTAAGCGGTTGTCCAACCGTATAACCAGGTCGACAAGCCCGTCAAAATCCCGCGGCTCATCCTTAGCCAGTAGATGCTCCTTCAGGACCGGAGACAGTCCGTTTATGAAGGCGGCGCGGAGTGCAACAGTATTCCAGCCGGACCTCGCAGCCGCGATGCGGAAGTCGACTGCATACTCGGCTGCACTCCGACGCCTGTCTCATTGACAGCAGCACAGTCGAAGCGGTCTCGCCTCTATTGGGATGATCAAACACTTGTTTAAACTCCCTCACAAACCCAGTATATGTGGTGAGGAGCCGTGAATTTTGCTCCCAGAGCGCCGTAGCCCAGGCGCGTGCCTCTCCTCGAAGCAGATTTATCACATAAGCTACCCGGCTAGCATCTGATGCGTACATAACAGGACGCTGTGAAAAGACGAGCGAACACTGCATCAAGAAGTCTGCGCACGTCTCAACACAACCTCCGTACGGTTCCAGAGGGCTTATGTATGCTTCAGGGGAAGGGGGGGGGTTCGTTGAATCACCACTGGAATGTCTGTATTCGGTGCCTGAACAGCAGGAGGAGGTGCTGCAGCAGCGCCCTGTGTGCGCGCTTCCACCTGGGCGGTGAGAGCCTCCATCCTCCGATTGAGAATAACATTCTGCTCGGTCACCAAGTCCAACCGAGCAGTGAAGGCGGTTAAGATTTGCTGCAGCTCACCTAACACGCCTCCTGCCGGCGCCTGTACACCCTGCGTTGCCATTGGTGGTTCACTCGATGGTTGACGCCCCTCGGGATCCATGATGTTGGCCGAGATATCCTGTTGGGAAAAGTGTAGTGACACGGACCCACAACAGGGGGGTGTAAATGAACGGACAATGGATCAGCCGAAATACAACAATTTAATGTTGTGAATGTGCCCAACGGAAAGGACAGACAAATGCAATTTAGAACAATAGTCAATAATACGAGGTGACGTGTGGGCAGGCTTGAAGATAGAAGACGTCTGTCCAGAGAAGAGCCGGGTCCCACACGATTTCCACTGCCCACGGATCTGGAACACACCGGAGCCACCAAGTCCTGAATTCCCAGGTGGCCACCGTCTCCAGCTGTCAGATCGGTACTGCTGGCAGGAAGCAAAAACAGTTTATGGTGGGTGTGTGCACACCCAGCAAAACAATCAGCAATCAGTTCTTATCCACTTGGAGAGAACACCTCCACCTCCAACTCAGGAACAATTTAACGGCAGAGCCTGAACCACTACTTATCGTATGTGGAGCGAGGAGTGAAGGTCGTCACTCCTCCACCGTCCACAAAACCCAGCTCCCAGCTGCAAATAGAGGTACAGGAACTCCTGCAAATAGTTCAGAAAAGGATTACGTGCAATCGGCACAACAGCAGCTGAGAATTTTACCTTTCAGGTAGACTGATATCTCCGCAGGGAGGTGGAGTTGCTGCCCAGCTTTTATGGAGATGGTGATGATGAGGAACAGCTGTCAGGTGGTGATGAGGGACAGCTGTCATTTCCAGCTGCTCCCGTGAGGCGGCGGCGCAGTCTCATGCCTGAAGCCCACCCTTCAGGCAGGACGCCCTCTGGTGGTGGGCCAGCAGTACCTCCTCTTCAGCGGCCCACACAACACTCCCCCCATATTTGTTTTTATGCTAAGTGCCATCACCGCTACTGTGAGTGCACCTGTGCTACTGTGAGTGTGGTCACGGCATGTAATAGCACAAACCATAGTACAAAAATTGCACGCTAAACAGCACCAAAATTGCATGGTAAATGGAACATAATGACAAATGGTACAAATAATCCATGCCATGTGACATACAAACCACCAATAAAATGACAAGGATCAATTCAGGTCTTATATAAACCCAAATAAATACTTTAACAGCAATAAAATTTGTTGTAATTTTGTGATATACCACAGAAAGGGACTTTATAATACAAGTTTAAAACTGGCATATGTTAAAAGGAGGTGCATAAATCAAAACTGGAATACAGCAAGGCATACAGAACAATATCTGAAAAATACTACGAATGGGGGGGGGGGGGGGGGGTGTGTGCTTATATCAGTTTCAGGACCACAAAGCCCTGTACTAATATAATGCTGCTCTGACTCGCTGCCCTTGCCACCCATCGCCAGCCTGTAACACCATCAGCAGACATTTACAGTTTCAGGCATGGTGACCTTCATGCTCTTGACCAGAATATTAAATCTACTGTTGTTGCATTAATTTATTACACTTTGTGTTTTGCTGCTTTCATGAGGCTGATAAATTACCTAAACTGCTCCCTCCCTGTGTCAGCCATCGAGTGATGGAAACAGACAAGCGTGACCTGTTCCTGAAATCTCCTGCTCTTGTTCTGTTTTTTTTTCTTCACTGTATTGTATGAAAGCCTGTGGCTAACTGCTCCCATGATTTACTCCAGTACACATAGTACACCTGGTGTACTTGCTGTGCACATGACATGGTGGGAGAAAGAGACGCTGTCTTCATCAATCTTTACATGCAGTTAAAGAATGGTCTGGCTATTTTATCTCAAATAAAATCACTGAAGTGTGATATCTGTCCGGTTGAGTGCATTTTACTTATTTATTTTTTGGTATGGGTATTTGTTTGTGCATGACCATAATGTGCAAGTACACTGCCGCAGACATTTCTATCGCATTTGGCCTAATACTGCCTGACAGTTCTGGATCAGAGTGCCCACCATTCAAAGCTACTCTGTTCAGTCCATGTACACACACACACACACAGTGCCGACCTCTGCTCTGGCAACCCTCGTCTTCCGACAAATGAAAAGCCAGAGCAGCTGCAGCACACACACCACCACCACCATTTTGGCTGAAGCTTTTGTAGGACACCACATGAATTTCTGCTACCCTGTTGTTACTCCATCCCTCTGAGGAAAGCATTTGCTGCAGAGCTGGTACAGCGTGCAGCAGTCCATGCCACAGCGGGCTGTTTTCAAAGTGTTTCTGATGACTACATGTGCCTGATTTGTTTCACTCGCTGATCGCGCTACAGTAATGAGCAGCTTTGGGGTTTGTGTGAACATTCTACACTCCAAGGAACACATGAATTTTCATGTGTCATCAACACATGAGGTGTGCAACATGTGGAGTACCTTGCCGTAGAAGGCAATGCGACAAGCAGGTGTTAGAAGCAACAGGTGTTAGAAGCAAAAAAAAAATGAGGTGGGCTTCATAGATAATTGGCAAAGCTTCTGGGGAAAACCTGGTCTTGTTAGGAGAGACGGCATCCATCCCACTTTGGATGGAGCAGCTCTCATTTCTAGAAATCTGGCCAATTTTCTTAAATCCTCCAAACCGTGACTATCCAGGGTTGGGACCAGGAAGCAGAGTTGTAGTCTTACACACCTCTCTGCAGCATCTCTCCCCCTGCCATCCCCTCATTACCCCATCCCCATAGAGACGGTGCCTGCTCCCAGACTACCAATAACCAGCAAAAATCTATTTAAGCATAAAAATTCAAAAAGAAAAAATAATATAGCACCTTCAACTGCACCACAGACTAAAACAGTTAAATGTGGTCTATTAAACATTAGGTCTCTCTCTTCTAAGTCCCTGTTGGTAAATGATATAATAATTGATCAACATATTGATTTATTCTGCCTTACAGAAACCTGGTTACAGCAGGATGAATATGTTAGTTTAAATGAGTCAACACCCCCGAGTCACACTAACTGTCAGAATGCTCGTAGCACGGGCCGGGGCGGAGGATTAGCAGCAATCTTCCATTCCAGCTTATTAATTAATCAAAAACCCAGACAGAGCTTTAATTCATTTGAAAGCTTGACTCTTAGTCTTGTCCATCCAAATTGGAAGTCCCAAAAACCAGTTTTATTTGTTATTATCTATCGTCCACCTGGTCGTTACTGTGAGTTTCTCTGTGAATTTTCAGACCTTTTGTCTGACTTAGTGCTTAGCTCAGATAAGATCATTATAGTGGGCGATTTTAACATCCACACAGATGCTGAGAATGACAGCCTCAACACTGCATTTAATCTATTATTAGACTCTATTGGCTTTGCTCAAAAAGTAAATGAGTCCACCCACCACTTTAATCATATCTTAGATCTTGTTCTGACTTATGGTATGGAAATAGAAGACTTAACAGTATTCCCTGAAAACTCCCTTCTGTCTGATCATTTCTTAATAACATTTACATTTACTCTGATGGACTACCCAGCAGTGGGGAATACGTTTCATTACACTAGAAGTCTTTCAGAAAGCGCTGTAACTAGGTTTAAGGATATGATTCCTTCTTTATGTTCTCTAATGCCATATACCAACACAGTGCAGAGTAGCTACCTAAACTCTGTAAGTGAGATAGAGTATCTCGTCAATAGTTTTACATCCTCATTGAAGACAACTTTGGATGCTGTAGCTCCTCTAAAAAAGAGAGCTTTAAATCAGAAGTGCCTGACTCCGTGGTATAACTCACAAACTCGTAGCTTAAAGCAGATAACCCGTAAGTTGGAGAGGAAATGGCGTCTCACTAATTTAGAAGATCTTCACTTAGCCTGGAAAGAGTCTGTTGCTCTATAAAAAAAGCCCTCCGTAAAGCTAGGACATCTTTCTACTCATCACTAATTGAAGAAAATAAGAACAACCCCAGGTTTCTTTTCAGCACTGTAGCCAGGCTGACAAAGAGTCAGAGCTCTATTGAGCTGAGTATTCCATTAACTTTAACTAGTAATGACTTCATGACTTTCTTTGCTAACAAAATTTTAACTATTAGAGAAAAAATTACTCATAACCATCCCAAAGACGTATCGTTATCTTTGGCTGCTTTCAGTGATGCCGGTATTTGGTTAGACTCTTTCTCTCCGATTGTTCTGTCTGAGTTATTTTCATTAGTTACTTCATCCAAACCATCAACATGTTTATTAGACCCCATTCCTACCAGGCTGCTCAAGGAAGCCCTACCATTATTTAATGCTTCGATCTTAAATATGATCAATCTATCTTTGTTAGTTGGCTATGTACCACAGGCTTTTAAGGTGGCAGTAATTAAACCATTACTTAAAAAGCCATCACTTGACCCAGCTATCTTAGCTAATTATAGGCCAATCTCCAACCTTCCTTTTCTCTCAAAAATTCTTGAAAGGGTAGTTGTAAAACAGCTAACTGATCATCTGCAGAGGAATGGTCTATTTGAAGAGTTTCAGTCAGGTTTTAGAATTCATCATAGTACAGAAACAGCATTAGTGAAGGTTACAAATGATCTTTTTTTTTTTTTTTTTTTTTTTTTATATTTATTTCATTCATTTAAAAGAAAAAACAGAAAAGCAAAAAACAAAAGCACCACAATACCAGAATGAAAAGGAGCAGAAAGAAGAACAAGTCTTATGATTTCTGCCCCTTTTAACAATACAATCTTTCAATATACAGCATCATAGTCAACATTATTTAACAGATTGCATTTCTTTAACTTGTCACATACCACTGACCCATTTCATAATTATGACCATTAATTAATAGATTACATCACTGACAGGTTACATTTAAACTTAAGACACTCCAAACATTATTAACAGTTACTTTTTTTTTTTTGACTTTCTTGCAGCCCACTGACTTACTTCATAGTTTCATACTTACTTAATACATCTAATTTAATATGTTTTTTAAATAATTTAAGCGACCTTAATTCTTTAATTTCTTTATTAAGATTGTTCCATAATTTGACACCATTTACTGCAATACTCCTTTCCTTTACTTTGGTTCTAAATCTTGGTTTTTTAAAGACTTCTATTCCTTTCAATTTATAACTACTTACTCTTTTTTCAAACATATTTGAATGTTTGTTGGTAAAGTATTTTTATTAACTTGGTACATCGTTTGTAATATTTTCAAATCAACTAAATCATGAAATTTAAGTACCCTATACTTAATAAACAATGGATTAGATGGATCTCTAAAACCACTGTTACTAATCACTTTTAAAGCTCTTTTCTGCAAAATAAATAAAGGTTGTATATAGGTTGTATATGTTGATCCCCAGATTTCTACACAGTAAGTTAAATATGGGACAATCAATGAATTGTACAATGTTAATAAACCATAACTATTTAATGAATATTTTACTTTATGCAAAACAGCAATGGCTTTTGCTATTTTTCCTTTTATGTAATTTATGTGTGACTTCCATGTAAGATCTTCATCAATCATGACTCCTAAAAATTTCATTTCTTTTACCCTTTGTATATCCATTCCATCTATTTGTAATGACACATTATTTTCTTTCGCTCTATCATTAAACAATATGAAATTTGTCTTATTAATATTTAGTGACAATCTGTTTATATCAAACCAATGTTTAACTTTTTCCAACTCTGTATTTATCACTTGTGCTACTTCCTGTATATCTGATCCAGAGTAAAACAGCGTTGTATCATCAGCAAATAAAATGCTGCCAAGCACATTGGATACATTCACAAAATCATTGATATACAAAATAAACAGTTTGGGTCCAAGTACCGATCCTTGTGGTACTCCATAAATAATGTTACACAATTCTGATTTGGTATTATTTATCTGAACAAACTGTTTTCTATTTTCTAAGTAGCTTTTTACCCACTGATGTGCAACACCTCTTATTCCATATTGTTGTAACTTGTGGTCTATAACATCAAAAGCCTTTTTCAGGTCAATAAAAATACTTACAAAATAATCCTTATTATCTATTGTTGTTGATATTTTCTCTATTAGTTCCATAATTGCCATAGCTGTCGAATGTTTTGTTCTGAATCCATACTGAGCATTATTAAAATATGATGTTTCTCAATAAATTTATCCAATCTTGTTACAAAAACTTTTCCATAATTTTAGAAAACTGTGGAAGCAATGATACTGGCCTGTAATTAGAAAAATTATGTTTGTCTCCATTTTTATATAATGGGACTACCTTAGCAATTTTCATTTCATCTGGAAAAACCCCAGTTGACAGAGACAGATTACAAATATAAGTAAATGGTTCAATAACAATTTCTATTATACTTTTTACAGTCATCATGTCTAAATCTTCATGGTCAGTTGATCTTTTGCTTACACAGTTTTTTACAATATTTCTTATTTCATCTTTTTCCACATTGTCCAGGAAAATACTATTGACCGTATTTACCAATGTACATAATTTATCTTCTATTATTGGTTTATTTCCCACCAGACTTGACCCTACATTTGAAAAATAATCATTAAACCCATTGCAACTTCTTTTATATCATATATCTCTTTATTTTCCTTAACAAAGTAATTTGGAATAGTTTCTTTCGTTCCATCACTATCAATCACACTTTTTATAATTCCCCATGTTACCCTCATATTATCTTTACTCTTATTTAGTTTTTCACTGTAATAATCTTTTTTTGTTTCCTAATTATTGTTAATAGTTTATTTTTATATTTTTTGTATTTATGTTCTGATTCCTTTGTTTGCAATTTTAAAAAGCACCTGTATAAATAGTTTTTTCTTTGCACAAGCATTTTTATTCCCTTTGTCAGCCATGGTTTATTTACTCTTTTCTTACTAATTTCAATTAATTTACAATTTTTATTGTATGATTTCATCAATATTTCATAAATGAGTTATATGCTATATTAACATCACTGACATAACTTCTTCCCAGTTTTGATTTTTAAGGTCATATTTTAATGCCTCTAAGGCTTTTACTGACTTATCTCTTTTAAAGTTTATATCAGTTTTTTTGTTGTACCTATTTTTATATTTAAATATTGAAAAAATTGGTAAATGGTCGCTAATATCTGTCATGAAGATCCCATTCTTGATAATTTCATCTGTTCTGTTTGTAAATATATTATCAATTACCGTTGCACTTTGCGATGTAATTCTGGTTGGTTTTGTTATCAAGGGGAATAACCCCAAACTATACATTGTATTCACAAAATCACTTAATCTTTGGCAGCTGGAGCTTTCTATGTTAACATTAAAGTCCCCACACATAAAAAGCGTTTTGTTTTTAATTTGATGGAATAATTCAATTATTTTATCTGTAAATTTCACAACACAAGAATCTGGTGCTCTGTATACACAACTAACTAAAATATTCTTAGATGTTTCATGTACAAGTTCCACTGTTACAATTTCTATGACATCATTCATAATTGTCATTTCTTCAACAATTGTACACATCAGATCTGTTTTTGTATACAGAGCAATACCACCGCCTTTTTTATATCTTCTGTTTACAAAATACAGCTCATATCCCTCCATTTGAACTTCATCCATGAGATCATCTTTAAGCCAAGATTCAGTGATTGCAACAATACTAAATCTATTTTTAAACTGATTTAAATAATCTTTTATTTGTGACATTTTACAATACAAACTACGACTGTTTATATGTATGAGTGACAGGGTATCTTCTGCAATTTTTTCACTATTCAGCTGTTCTACTGTATAATACTCACAACCAATCGTTTTTAAGTCAAATATACTTTCATCAATATTAGTGTCTATGTCATATATTTTATCCTCTGTTTCCATGTTTGATCTGATTTTTTGTTGGTCCAATTACCAACAGATGTTATATTTGATTGTCTATTCAGGTCTGTATTTCGTAAGGTGCTCCATGTTTTTGATTTGTATACCGTTTGTTCCTTCTTTCACTCTAATCCACACCCTACAATTCCAGACCCATGTAGCAACAATATGTTTCTGTTTTCTTAGTAGTCTTGCTTCCCTAGCAATATCTGCATTTTTTTTTTGTTAGATGCTCATTTATATAGACACTCGTTCCTTTCAAATTCTTTGCCTGTCTTAATAACTCATATTTATATTTTCTGCTTGTAAATCGTATAACAATGTTAGATAGTTTATTTTTTCTATCTTTAGTTGGAATAGTATAACAGTCTGATATTGTATCTTGATGGATGACAACACCTTTTTGATATAAAGAGTTTGTAACTTGTTGTTCCAATGATTGTCTTTCTTCAGGTGGTGCATCCTCCCCACTGGCTACACCAGAATCCACCACCCTTGCATATGTCCGATGCCTTGTTTCTAGTCCAGATATTATAACGTCATCTTTTCTAGTAAATTGTTCAAGTTCATCTACACGTTGCTCAAGTTTCTTAATGATCTTGTCCTTCTCTTTAACCAGATTTTGGAGTTTCTTTAATTTCCACCATCAGTTTGTCTAGATTAGACATGTCTTTTGATATATGGTTTAATGAGGTCTTTATCCTCCTCTATATCTTCCTCGAGTTATCTGTTTTCCTGGGTGGTGCCATGCCGACTGTCGTGGCTCAGTATGGCCACTATTGATTACAAAAACAATTCTCACCAGTAGCCTCCACCACCACAGGTCCGGTAGCCGCACCCCAACCCTCCCCGTTGCTAACCTCGTTCACAGCCGCCCCAGCCACGGTCGTAGCCGCCGCCAGCCCTGGATGTAGCCGCTGCTAGCCGCGGATGTAGCCGACGCCTCGGGCCTGGATGTATCGCCGCCACCGATGCCTCGGGCCTGAATGAACCGCCTCCACCGATGCCTCCGCTGCTAGCCTCGGACGTAGCCGCTGTTAACCTCGGATGTAGCCGACGCCTCGGGCCTGGATGTATCGCCGCCACCGATGCCTCGGCCTGGATGAACCGCCTCCACCGATGCCTCCGCCGCCAGCCACGGATGTAGCCGCTGCTAGCCTCGGCTATAGCCGCTGCTAGCCCCGAACGTAGCCGCTGCTAGCCTCGGACGTAGCCGCTGTTAGCCTCAGATCTAGCTGACGCCTCGGGCCTGGATGAACCGCCTCCACCGATGCCTCCGCCGCCAGCCACGGATGTAGCCGCTGCTAGCCTCGGATATAGCCGCTGCTAGCCTCGGACGTAGCCGCTGTTAGCCTCAGATCTAGCTGACGCCTCGGGTCTTCTTATGGCCTCGGACAGTGGACTCATCTCTGTGCTTGTTCTGTTAGACCTCAGTGCTGCTTTTGATACTGTTGACCATAAAATTATATTACAGAGATTAGAGCATGCCATAGGTATTAAAGGCACTGCGCTGCGGTGGTTTGAATCATATTTGTCTAATAGATTACAATTTGTTCATGTAAATGCGGAATCTTCTTCACAGACTAAAGTTAATTATGGAGTTCCACAAGGTTCTGTGCTAGGACCAATTTATTCACTTTATACATGCTTCCCTTAGGCAGTATTATTAGACGGTATTGCTTAAATTTCATTGTTACGCAGATGATACCCAGCTTTATCTATCCATGAAGCCAGAGGACACACACCAATTAGCTAAACTGCAGGATTGTCTTACAGACATAAAGACATGGATGACCTCTAATTTCCTGCTTTTAAACTCAGATAAAACTGAAGTTATTGTACTTGGCCCCACAAATCTTAGAAACATGGTGTCTAACCAGATCCTTACTCTGGATGGCATTACCGTGACCTCTAGTAATACTGTGAGAAATCTTGGAGTCATTTTTGATCAGGATATGTCATTCAAAGCGCATATTAAACAAATATGTAGGACTGCTTTTTTGCATTTACGCAATATCTCTAAAATCAGAAAGGTCTTGTCTCAGAGTGATGCTGAAAAACTAATTCATGCATTTATTTCCTCTAGGCTGGACTATTGTAATTCATTATTATCAGGTTGTCCTAAAAGTTCCCTAAAAAGCCTTCAGTTAATTCAAAATGCTGCAGCTAGAGTACTGACGGGGACTAGAAGGAGAGAGCATATCTCACCCATATTGGCCTCTCTTCATTGGCTTCCTGTTAATTCTAGAATAGAATTTATCAGGTCCCATCTTATCTTAGGGACCTCGTAGTACCATATCACCCCAATAGAGCGCTTCGCTCTCAGACTGCAGGCTTACTTGTAGTTCCTAGGGTTTGTAAGAGTAGAATGGGAGGCAGAGCCTTCAGCTTTCAGGCTCCTCTCCTGTGGAACCAGCTCCCAATTCAGATCAGGGAGACAGACACCCTCTCTACTTTTAAGATTAGGCTTAAAACTTTCCTTTTTGCTAAAGTTTATAGTTAGGGCTGGATCAGGTGACCCTGAACCATCCCTTAGTTATGCTGCTATAGACGTAGACTGCTGGGGGGTTCCCATGATGCACTGTTTCTTTCTCTTTTTGCTCTGTATGCACCACTCTGCATTTAATCATTAGTGATCGATCTCTGCTCCCCTCCACAGCATGTCTTTTTCCTGGTTCTCTCCCTCAGCCCCAACCAGTCCCAGCAGAAGACTGCCCCTCCCTGAGCCTGGTTCTGCTGGAGGTTTCTTCCTGTTAAAAGGGAGTTTTTCCTTCCCACTGTAGCCAAGTGCTTGCTCACAGGGGGTCGTTTTGACCGTTGGGGTTTTACATAATTATTGTATGGCCTTGCCTTACAATATAAAGCGCCTTGGGGCAACTGTTTGTTGTGATTTGGCGCTATATAAAAAAATTGACTGAATTGAATTGAACATGAACTATCTTTATACTGCACGGTTCCGAAGATATTACTCATATTTTTCTTTAATAATTACATACAATGCAATTAGAGAAATATGAGTAATATCTTCAGAGAGAGTTTAATGCTCCAATATTCATCAGCATTTAGTCTGACGTTGCATTTTCCATATTTCAAGAGATTATGGTACAATGGGAGACTTGGGTTGGACCCATAGTGCAATGCAGTAAAGACAAGGTGGTAACCTAGAATGAAAAGCCCAGAGACATACAGAGACCCAAAAATTCCACATTTTATGTATCCAGGTTTCATTTGGCATTCCAGGCTCGTGCATTTCCATGTTACCAAAAGCAGTAAGTAAAATGTGTAAAGCTACAAACTACTATGTTGCTACTACACAATACTTAATGTCATTCACAATAAAGCATTTTAATGTCAAAGCAGTGGAACTGATTTATTGTGGAAGACTGAAAGGCAGTACTATGCTTAGCTGTAGACAAATGAAGGTAATGTTAGCCTCATTTTAACATTAGCTAATGCCAATGTTAAAATTTAACTAAAACAGAACTAGGTCCCTGTCTTACACTCAGTGTATAGCATAGTATTTCAGCATGAGTGTCTTTGCTAGTTTCCAACCAATGCTGTTGATAATTTCAAACCAAGCGGCCACACTGTATAAGCAGTATGGGTATGTGTGCTCATAGGTGCAGAGAAATCCCCAAATGTGCTTGTGGTATTCACTTTGTATTGTGCGCTACAGATAGTCTGGATTGCTGAGAAGTTGTTGTCTGCCTTTAAATTGTTGTGTGGGCCGCTGAAGAGGAGGTACTGCTGGCCCACCACCACCAGAGGGCGCCCTGCCTGGAGTGCGGGCTCCAGGCACCAGAGGGCGCCGCCGCCTCACGGGAGCAGCCTCGGTGACAGCTGTCACCCATCACCTGAGACAGCTGACGGCAATCATCAGTGGGGTATATCAGCAGGACGGCATCTCCACCTCATTGCCGAGATATCGTTCTACCTGGAAGCAGTACCAGGTCCGACACGCGGAGGCAGTGGCCACCTGGGAGTTCGGGACTTGGCGGCTCCAGTATACCCGGGGTCCTGTGGCGGAGGAAGCTGTGTGGTCGCCGGGAGGCTTCCCGTGAGGGTGGGGTACTGTTATATGGCTGGGGGGGCCTGGCTGCCGGTTTGTTTGTCTTTTTGTTTTCCTCCCAGGTGGCGTGCATTTGGGACTGAGTGGCTGTGTTGCTGAGGTTATCAGGACCTCACCCTGATCACCTGCGACTCGTCAGGACTCACAGCTGAGGTGCATCTGGATGGATTGGAGCATGTTGGCATTTAAGACTGGAGTGCACAGTGTGTATTTGCCAGAGACTCGACCTTGTGACCAGACGGGTGAGATCGTCGTCTTGGGAGCCATCTCATCAGCAGCGGACGCTGAGAATGTCCAGGTTTGATGCACGGTCTGTGAAAGAGGAGGGGGTGAGGTCTCACGCTCGTCAGCACACTTCCTGAGGTACGTTGGATTTTGTGACTAACAGTTATACAGTCAGTAAATGTGGTGTCCCTCACACCTTATTGTATTGAGCTGTTTGTTAGTCATGTATCAGCTTCCACTGCGGTGGAGTTTTGTGAACTGGATGTTCCATGCCTGCAGGTTGGGAAGCTGATCAGCAATCAAGCCAGGAAGTGTTTGCTGTTTGTACACCTTTAAGTGTTCTGTGTGTAGAGTGTGGACTCACATAATGGTTCCTTCTTTCACAGACTCGGTTGTTGCGGCCACCTGGGGGGTGTCGGCGGGGTCCTTGGGTCCGAAACAGCTTCTGGCTCCGGACCGTTAGCGCTGCTGGGAGCGCACCACGCCAGACCGCACCTTTTTGTTATATTATCACTGTTATGTATTAAATTCAGTTAGCCTTTGTACCGTGCTCTGCTTATTTCATACTGGGTCCTTCAAACGCTGGTCGGTTCTCCGAGCTGCGTCCGACACATAACATAAATGTTAGGTTTCATAAAAGTTTTTGTCTCATGTCTTGTTGTTTGGAAGTCTCATGACAACATTTATGGTTTATATTATTTGCTGCAAGCTTTCCTCAAATCATGAGCAAGTTAGTGTGAGTGTGTATGTACAGGTAGATTGATAGATAGAGCTACCAGCTGAGGCATTTCAATTTGGTACAGAAAAGAAACATCCATAAAATAGAGATACGTGATCAAGAACACAAAATGACAACCCCTTCTACCATACTTGTTGCTAGCAAGTATTATATATTGTGATAGTACAACCCCAATTTCAATGAAGTTGGGATGTTGTGTAAAATGTAAATAAAAACAGAATACAATGATTTGCAAATCCTCTTCAACCTATATTCAACTGAATACACCACAAAGACAAGATATTTAATGTTCAAACTGATAAACTTCATTGTTTTTGTGCAAATATTTGCTCATTTGAAATGGATGACTACAACACGTTTCAAAAAAGCTGGGACAGTGGTATGTTTACCACTGTGTTACATCACCTTTCCTTCTAACAACACTCAATAAGCGTTTGGGAACTGAGGACACTAATTGTGGAAGCTTTGTAGGTGGAATTCTTTCCCACTCTTGCTTGATGTACAACTTCAGTTGTTTAACAGTCCGGGGTCTCCATTCTCATATTCTGCGCTTCATATTGTGCCACACATTTTCAATGGGCGACAGGTCTGGACTGCAGGCAGGCCAGTCTAGCACCCACACTCTTTTACTACAAAGCCATGCTGTTGTAACACGTGCAGAATGTGGCTTGGTATTGTCTGGCTGAAATAAGCAGAGATGTCCCTGAAAAAGTCATTGCTTGGATGGCAGCATGTGTTGCTCCAAAACCTGGATGTACATTTCAGCATTCATGGTGCCATCACAGATGTGTAAGTTGCCCATGCCATGGGCACTAACACACCCCCCATACCATCACAGATGCTGGCTTTTGAACTAACAATCTCGATGGTCTTTCCTCTTTTGTCCGGAGGACATGGCGTCCATGATTTCCAAAAACAATTTGAAATGTGGACTCGTGAGACCACAGCACACTATTCCACTTTGCATCTGTTCATCATTTTGAATAATCAGGTCCCATCTTATCTTAGGGACCTCATAGTACCATATCACCCCAATAGAGTGCTTCGCTCTCAGACTGCAGGCTTACTTGTAGTTCCTAGGGTTTTTAAGAGTAGAATGGGAGGCAGAGCCTTCAGCTTTCAGGCTCCTCTCCTGTGGAACCAGCTCCCAATTCGGATCAGGAAGACAGACACCCTCTCTACTTTTAAGATTAGGCTTAAAACCTTCCTTTTTGCTAAAGCTTATAGTTAGGGCTGGATCAGGTGACCCTGAACCATCCCTTAGTTGTGCTGCTATAGACTTAGACTGCTGGGGGGTTCCCATGAGCACTGAGTGTTTCTTTCTCTTTTTGCTCTGTATGCACCACTCTGCATTTAATCATTAGTGATTGATCTCTGCTCCCCTCCACAGCATGTCTTTTTCCTGGTTCTCTCCCTCAGCCCCAACCAGTCCCAGCAGAAGACTGCTCCTCCCTGAGCCTGGTTCTGCTGGAGGTTTCTTCCTGTTAAAGGGAGTTTTTCCTTCCCACTGTCACCAAGTGCTTGCTCACAGGGGGTCGTTTTGACCGTTGGGGTTTTTCCGTAATTATTGTATGGCTTTGCCTTACAATATAAAGCACCTTGGGGCAACTGTTTGTTGTGATTTGGCGCTATATAAATAAAATTGATTTGATCTGTGTATTGTGAAGAAATCCCTGAATTAATAAACTGTACATCCCAATTAAACAAGTCTGCTTAAATATGTAAGTGATAAATATAATGTATACATTAAAAAGTCCAATTATCTTAACATGATGTGATATCACTGTGTGAAGCTTCACTGAGATCAACCAACCACTTTAGCAAATGTACTTACAAGACACAGACAGATGGACAAGGTGATTACTCTTTTCTCAACCCCATCCCCAAATTATTTTTCCAGGTGTGGGAATACAGTAACACTTATTGGTATTGCTATAGTTTTCAAATTAATGGTGTATGACCCTAACTAGGGTTACCATACATGTTTTAGTTTAATCTCACTTTATTCTCACATAAACAAATAAATCACCTGATCCCGGAGATCTCAGAAATGAAACAGAGCAGGCCCTGATTAGTACTTTTACTGGGGAGACGGCCTGGGGAAAACGAGGAACTGCGGAGCATGTTTCTCCTGTAGAAGTGAGCTGCATCAGGAAGGGCATAAAAATTGTGAGGAATCCCAATGCAGATCTAGATGGCATGGTGTGATGGGCACAGCCACTGATGGAACTGGTTAACCCAGATGACAAGATGCCTGAATGGAAAATTGATTCATCTGACATCACACTGCTCCAGCTGCTGAATGTTCAACATTATTGATTTTATGCAAGTCTGTAACAGTGATAAACGTTGGGCTCATAAATTAACATGGTATCATATAACATGGTGTGCCATCATCATGATGTTTTACCGTCTCTCAGCAGTATAAAGTTCCAAATTGTGATGTCACGTATCCATGACAAAGTACAAGCTGGTTCTCAATTCAATTAAATTTATTACATTTACAACACCAAATCACAACAAGCTGCCTCAAGGCGCTTCACACAAGTAAGGTCTATCCTTACTAGGGATGGGTATTGATAAGACTTTATCGATATCATTATTGATTCCGCTTATCGATCCGATTCCTTATCGATTCCCTTATCGATACCTCTTGTGAATTTTCTGTGTACTAAAAGTAGGCTTTACAGGCTTTCTATGTCAACAACATTTTATTGAGTCTTAAAGTAAATAAATATGAAATTGGTCACTGGATCCTTAAACTCTGGACATAATAAACTCTACATGGTGGATCCTTGATCTCTGGACATAAATAGAAATAAACAAAATCTGTAGTTTTCATCAAAAGCATTTTCTTTCAGACATTATTGGCATGAATGTCTTCCCGTACATCTGAGCTGAGCTTTGCAGCTGTGCTGCGCGTCAGGATGTAATTCATAAAAGCATTTCCTTTCAGACATTATTGGCATGAATGCCTTTCCATAAATCTGAGCTGAGCCCTTGCAGCTGTGCTGCATGTCAGGATGTAATTCATAAAGAATGCACGACGTCTTATTTTGGGGGGAAAAAACATTTAGTCAATTGTAGTTTATGGTCTGTATTACAGCGTTTCGAAAGAGGGGACTTTTATTTAAAGCGGCAATTTGTTTTCAAGTTATTAATTCTGACAGGTCTCAGCAGAGAGCCGTGCAGCGTTTGGAGCTGTGCCAACTGAACGGAGGACGATTCTCATTTCTTGACTGCAACAAGACAAGAGTCCTAGTTAGTGACTTGAATCCACACAAAAGTGACTCATGGTTGACATATTTTAATGGCTTTGAAAGGGGTTAAGAAGCGGACTTTCGCTTCTGAAGAGCAGCGAATCAAAGAACCAATGAGCCAGCGGGAGTTGCGCTGCAGAAGAGGTTGATTACAGAGCAGCTGCAAGGTCTGTAATCAACGTAGAGAAAAGATCATTTCCTGGCAAACACCCTCAAAACAAGGGTTGCTCTGAAGGAAAAAAGGCTATTGATGTCGGTGGATCGATCAATTCTTAACAATATCCGAAAAGAACCAGTGAACTGGGTCGATACGCAACCCTAGTCCTTACCAACCCCTAGAGCAAGCACACAGGTGACAGTTGCAAGGAAAAACTCCCTCTGATGATTGAGGAAGAAACCTCAAGCAGACCAGACTCAGAGGGGTGACCCACTGCTTAGGCCATTCTAACAGTTACAAGGTTTGTACAAAGTTTAACAGAGATGAAGAGACAGAAACAGTAATTCAGAACATCTGCTGCATCAGCTTCAGGCATGGCATGTTGCAGTTGGCCCAACATCCTGCTGTTCACAGACGCCATTCCCACACATTTCCCTCTGCACCTCGGAAAGAGGGAAAAAGAGCAGCCATCAGTGAGCCCGTTCCAGTGAAAATGTCCATTTCAAATGCAGTGTGCAGTCTGTCAGTCCGGCATCCTGTGTTCAACAGTCGTCCCGCAAGACTTGAATTTCTTGACAGAATCAGACTGTTTTATCTGCATAGGGAGATCATTCCACAAAACTGGTGCACAATAAGAGAAAGCTCTGGCCGGCAGAGGTTTTATTCACCCTAGGAACACAAAGTAGTCCTGCGCCCTGAAAACACAGAGCCCGGGCCAGTACATAGGGTTTAATTAGGTCAGCTAAGTAAGGGGATACAGTAGTGTTCAGAATATAGTAGTGCTATGTGACTAAAAGATTAATCCAGGTTTTGAGTACATTTCTTATTGTTACATGGGAAACAAGGTACCAATAGATTCAGTAGAGTCTCACAAATCCAACAAGACCAAGCATTCATGATATGCACACTCTTAAGGCTATGAAATTGGGCTATTAGTAAAAAAAAAGTAGAAAAGGGGGTGGTGTTCACAATAATAGTAGCATTGCTGTTGACGCTACAAACTCAAAACTATTATGTTCAAACTGCTTTTTTAGCAATCCTGTGAATCACTAAACTAGTATTTAGTTGTATACCACAGTTTTTCATGATTTCTTCACATCATAAAATTCTATTTTATTTAACAAATGGTCATTGTGTGTTTTGAAGACTAATCTGAGAGCAATGTATAGATTTTTTTTAAATTGTTGTTGATAGCGGTGACAGATTAAACAAATATGGTGAATTATTTATAATTTCAATGTACTAATAGCCATTTGATGATAGAATTTCAACTTCGGTTCACACGTGGTGCACTGGTAGACTCCATGCTATGCACAGATCTTCCTGCACTAGGTTTATGTTGGTTTTACTGCAGAGTTATGTTATGGCAAAGTACGTCTTCACAGTATACTTCCATCTCTTGCTCTCTGCATTTCTCTCAGTTCTGCTATTAAAATTAATTTGCTTCTCCTCATTTTCTGGTTTCCACCTTCTTTCTTTCTCACATTCCCTCATTTTGAGCACTTGTCCGCTAACGATGTTGGAAGTTTACAAATTTGTAAAAAAGTGAGTGTTGAATAACTTGAAGAGTTTAAAAAAATACTGAAGCAAGTGGCCTGATGACACCTACATGATGACTCAGGGTTGCTATTCCCACTTTGCAAACCTTTAAAGAAATGACAAATGCCAACAGTCATTATCCCTCTCAAATAAATAAATAAATGATAAAACAACAACTACATCTCTGTATCTCCAACAACTCTGAATCATACATAGTCAAAGGTGCTTAAAGGCAGACTAATGGTTCTAATTATAAGTGAGTGCATAGTTTTGGGGACTGTGCTTCCATTTTACTGGCTTGTTCAAAATAAATTATTTTCCCTTCATAAAAGCAAAATAAAATATTGCAAAGAGAATTAATGCTATACACTATGTTATTCCACTGCTAAATACAAAAAAGATGCACAGACTCAGAGCGCTACATTCTACACATGCTGTGTCATTAATGCATTTAGTGGGATTACCTGTTTATCAGAAAAATAAGATCTGAAACTGGGACTAAATTTACATGTCATCGTGACAACATAAATATGTCAACCAGTGAGTGCCCTCAGGCCACAGTGGACTGAGGGGAATGCCTCCGAATGTCACAGTACGTGGGGGCCAACTGGGGCATAGGGGAAATGGCCCATATCACACAACTTAAAATCCTCAAATGCTTTGCCGAAACGTGGTACACAGTGATGATTACGCCACTTTTTCTCCTTTAAATCCCTGCTTTCTCTCCTCCTCTTTGCTGCCTTAATACCTTGAGCCATCAGTACACTTTCTTCCTATCTCTTTTGCTTTGTGTCAGAATCTGTGAGATGGAACTTCAGATCAGTGAGCTTTGCTCCTAGACAGACGGTGCCAGTGACTGGGTATATAGGTCAGAGTCAACACAGGGAGAACTCTGTGTGTGCACGTGTGCAAGTATCCCTACATCTGAGTTCTGAGAGATCAAAAGTGCACTCACAGGGCACTCTCCGTCTTACGGCCGCTGCAGTGCACGAATGGTTGTAGCAACAGGTGTACAAGGCGTTAGAGGCAGCTCCAATTTTTCACGAATAACATGCAATTCCTCCTTCGTGCACTAGTTGGTTTCAATGGTGTTATGTTTGAAGGGGCCCTTAACCTTGCACTGGTTAAATGCCTCCAGAATCATTGGTTATCTGCAGGTGAAGATTTGATGTCATACAATACGTTTACATACACTTTGGCCAAAAAACGTTGAAATTCAATTTTCGCCCTACTGACGTTTTTATTCAATGTGTGAGATTTAGATACAGCTGAAGGTGCTCCAATTAACCCCTGATTATGTTAATCAATCAAAAACTGACAATGTCAA
Organism: Thalassophryne amazonica; assembly: GCF_902500255.1. Classification (NCBI taxonomy): domain Eukaryota; kingdom Metazoa; phylum Chordata; class Actinopteri; order Batrachoidiformes; family Batrachoididae; genus Thalassophryne; species Thalassophryne amazonica. Next base: position 56,934,804 of record NC_047117.1, read on the forward strand.
TAAAACCAAAATAAATTTTTCCTGCAAGTATTATTTTTAAATCACTAAATTATGTGGAATTGAAGTAAAAAATTCTAACATGTATTGTATGGGGAAAAAAAAATGAGTTTAAAAGTTTTTAACCAATGTGTATATAAATAAAATCTATGGCTTTGGAGCACTGATACTGATGTACCACCAAATGTGTTCACACCAAATGTTGATTTGATTATGTTTACAAACTTTTTGTGGTGTTCACTGATAAATCAATAAATCATGGCATTCGGTGAGCAAAATCCCCTTAGAAGATTTTTTTTCTACTAAATCCCAAAAAACAATTCCATATGATTGTATCTGTCATATACAAGTACATACAGTATAGAACTGCCATCTTAATCATTAATTTTATGTTCTTGGTTGTTTTGTTCTCTCATATGTTAAATTATCTGTTATTTTTTTTGGCACCTGTGAGTTCCATTCTTGTTTAGTCTTAACATTTATTTACTGGTTGTTGCCTTTTTGGTTCTTTTAGTTGTTTCTTTGTGCAATTCTTTTCATGTTAGTATTTTGTTCCGTCTTTGGTTATTGATTTGTCTTTGGTTGTTACATCATGTCACGCTATTGCACTTGCTCTGGTGTCTTTGTATCTTTCATCACTTCACTCTGGTTCTGCCTGCTTTGTGTTTTCCTTCCCTTACACTCTTGCATCTGCTCTGCTCTCATCCTCATCTTTCTGCCACACCCCCTTTCCAGGTGCTTCTTCCACACGTGTTTCATTTCCCAATCACCACCTTCCCTATTTAAGCTGTTTTAGGTCACTCCTGCGTTAATAGCTTGTGAACCCGTTCACTTACCAGCTCTCTGTCACAGTCTTGTTTTGCCAAGCCGCGTTTTGACCCTGCTCTGTTTTCCAGACCTCGCCTTTTGCCTCAGCCCTGGCAACCCTGTTAGCTTGTGCTACAGAACCGTGCTTGTCTTTGGGCCACGTTTTTTGCCTTGCACCTGTCTGATATCTTTGCTCCACGGACTGCTTAACTGTGAACCGAACCCTAGCCTGTAATACAGATTCATCCTTTTTACTCCTACGCCCTTAATTGAGAGTCTGCATATTGTGTCCAACCTCTGTCTGTGCCATGCCTTCTCTCAGCCTGACAATATTACATTATATTTTGTACAGAATTAACATCTAAAATCTAAAACTAATTTCATGATAATAAAAGACTCCTGTAATCTCCATGCAATATGTTAATAACGTTCAGATTGTAGTGATAATAAAACATCTACATGCTTCTTTTTGCACAACATATTTCAAAGGAAAGATAAGGGAAGAATGTGCATGCAAGTGCTTCGGAAAATGAATGAATGTTAATGAAAATTTTTAAATTTGCTTTATCTTGAAAAATTGTCAAAAATGATGACACAGTAACAAATCAGTATTGGAATCTATGTTTACAACATTCAAGTTACACATTATAAAATGCCCAAGCTAGACCTTGCACCACATTGTTCATTGGTGTAGTGATGACAAAACAGGCCTTGTGAAGAATTCATTTTTTCTGAGCCCAGTAGATGGCAGTGGTTATTCAAAAAAGACTTCCAAGGAAAGTGAAGTGCACTGACCATCACAGAATAGTACCCCACATGTAAAATTGTGGTTAGATATGCAACTACAGTGATCCTTAAAAGATCAGGGGGCAGAAATAAAAATACCTGGGAAACAAAATGGGCCAAATCAAATGGAACATGGACCTGGGCCAAATGTGGCCCAAGGGCCCCAAACTGGGCAGTGCTGGTGAAGAACTGACTTTACACTGTCAGTCCATATTATAAAGAGAATAAATGAAAGAGAATAAATTAAAACAGTGGTTCTTAAATTTTGTCCTTGTAAGCCCTGTATGTTTTCCTGTTGTCAGTGCTTTGCACAGGCCTTGGTTAAACAGAGGTCTTGTAGTTGGAAATGGAAAGTATGCAGGCCTCTACCTCACGAGAGCTGACTTAGAGGAATAACTGTACTAAAGAGGTGGACAAATTAAACCAGTACGTACAGCATGATACAATGTCAACTGCAGCATGGACCTTTCCTTATGCTGCACTGGGTGAAACAGATAAACTGAATTGATTGGGGATGGTGATTTATTGTGCTCCCAAGCAAAAAAGCAATGAACTTGTTCAACCTGAGCAAACACTGCTAAAGGTGAAAGCTACATTATGTATGATTTAGTATAATTTAGTGATGAGGTTGCAAACTGCATTAAGCTGGTGCTGGTCAGGATAAAAAATGTTTCCAAATACACAAAATCCCACTCAGTCAGGTTGTGGACATAGTGGAAACATTCTGGTATAAAGGAGAGACATTCAGTTTCCATTAAATGGGAGCGGTAGTGATTTGATGGGGAGAGATCCTGTTAAATCAATGCACAGTTTCCACTTCAATTAATGAAGAGGAGGAAAACTGTTTGAAAGAATCATCACTGAAGTGCTTAATAACGGAAAAGGCGCATTACACTGAGACATGTCAAATTAGGAAAGTGGACTGACTTTTCAAGCGTTACTGCAAAGAAACATTTCCCATCCACAGTATTTAAAATGTCAAAGGTGATTTATGGAAAAGACAAACACCAAGGTCCATTAGCCAAGACTGTGTTTGTACAAAGACGTATGACCCCAAAACCCAACCAGGACAAAATCAGACAAGTCTTCATATTGATATTGTAATAAGAAGTCAGTTTGCATATTTGGGTAAAATTTGGACATGACAGCGAACACAGTGTCTAATAGGAGAACATACAACATGAGTGTGTTTGACTGTCTGTCTGTCCTGAGGCAATGACCTTAATCTGAAGCGCAAGGTTGACAGGTGCTCAGACCAGACGGCGACAATGATGACCTCATGCCTCAACACACACACACGCACACACACACACACACACACACACACACACACACACACACACACACACACACACACACACACCACACACACACACACACACACACACACACACACACACACACACACACACACACACACACACACACACACACTACCTCTGGAGCTATGTAGTCTGGAGTTCCACAAAACGTGCGTGTTGTCACTCCGTCAAACATGTTCTCTTTACACATGCCAAAGTCAGCAATCTTAATGTGTCCTTCAGAGTCCAGCATCACATTGTCCAACTTCAGATCCCTGAGTAAGCAGAAAGACATTCACAAAAGATGCACATGAGCGAACACTGCTTTAATGTCACACACATACAGTGTATGTAAAAGTTTGGGCACCCCTATTGAGCTCCATGTTTTTCCTTTATAAATCACTGGTTGTTTGGATTAGAAATTTCAGTTAAATATATCATATAGCAGACAAACACAGTAATATTTGAGAAGTGAAATGAAGTTTATAGGATTTACAGAAAGTGTGCAATAATTCTTTAAGCCAAATCAGGTAGGTGCATAAATTTGGGCACCCCAAGAGAAAAAACCCATCAATATTTAGTAGATCCTCCTTTTGCAGAAATAACAGCCTCTAAACACTTCCTATCGCTTCCAATGAGAGTCTGGATTCTGGATGAAGGTACAAGTATTTTGGATAATTCTTCTTTACAAAAGAAGTTCAGTTCAGTCAGGTTTGTTGGTTTCCGAGCATGATATCCCACTTAAAATCACACTACAGATTTTCAATAATATTTAGGTCTGGGGACTGAGATGGCCATTCCAGAATGTTGTACTTGTTCCTCTGCATGAATGTCTTAGTAGATTCTGAGCAGTGTTTAGGGTTGTTGTCTTGTTGATAGATCCAGCCCCGGCGCAACTTCAACTTTGTCACTGATTCATGAACATTGTTCTCAAGAATCTGCTGATATTGACTGGAATCCATGTGACCCTCAACTTTAACAAGATTTCCAGTGCCTGCACTGGCCACACAGTCCCATAGCATGATGGAAACACCTCCAATTTTTACTGTAGGTAGCAAATGGAATGCTGTGTTCTTTTTCTGCCATGCATACCTCCCCTTGTTATGTCCAAATAACTCAATAACTTTGGTTTAATCACCAGCACCTTATTCCGAAATGAAGCTGGCTTGTCCAAATGTGCTTTAGCATACCTCAAGTGATTCTGTGGTGTATACGCAGAAAAGGCTTCCTCTGCATTACTCTCCCATAGAGCATCTCCTTGTGCAAAGTGTGCTGTATAGTTGAACGATGCACAGAAACACTATCTGCAGCAAAATCATGTTGTAGGTCTTTGGAGCAGGTCTGTGGGTATACAACAGGTATCAGTGTGTCTACTTTGGGGGGACAAATTCAAGAGGGTTCAGTCCTTGGGCTGTTACTGTTTCTGTTGTATATTAATGATAAGATAAGAACTTTATTGATCCCGAAGGAAATTACATTTGGCCCTCTGCTCACAAAACATCAGTTACACAACAAATAAATTACTAAAATACAGTAACATCACATTAAAAACAGTCTGTCAGTTGTAAAACATATAAAGTTATACAAACATAAAAAGACACAAGACTCTCTTGCTAGGTCAGAGTGTTGTGCAATCTAATGGCACGAGGCACAAAGGACTTCCTCAGTCTGTCTGTGGTGCAGCGCTGGGACAGCAGTCTGCTGCTGAACATGCTCCTCCTCTCTCTGAAGGCCTCGTGCAGAGGGTGTGAGGCATTGTTCATAATTGCCTTGAACCAGGACAGAGTCCTCTGCTCAACCACCTCTTCCACTGGAGCCAGCTTCAGTCCCACCACTGACCCAGCCTTTTTAATGATCTTATTCAGGTGGGAGATGTTCTTCTTACTGGTGCTGCACCAACAGACCACAGTATAGAGGAGAGCACTCGCCACCACTGACTGATTAAACATGTGCAGCAGTTTAGAGGAGATGTTAAATGAGCCCAGCTTTCGGAGAAAGTACAGCCTAGACTGACTCTTCTTGTAAAAAAGGTCTGTGTTGGCTGTCCAGTCCAGCTTATTGTCCAACACCACTCTCAGGTACTTATAAGACGGTACCATCTCCACATCACTTCCCTCTACGCTTACCAGCTGAGGCATTGGAGACTTCTTTCTGAAGTCCAGAACCATTTCCTTAGTTTTCTGGACATTTAGCTGGAGCTGGTTCTTTTGGCACCAAGCCACAAAATCCTCCACCAACTGCCTGTACTCTCCTCTCCGTCTCTGATGCAGGCCACAATAGCTGTATCATTTGAAAACGTCTGCATATGGCAGGTTGCAGTGTTATGGCAGAAGTCAGATGTATACAGTGTGAATAGAGCATGAAACAGGACAGTCCCCTGGGGAGCTCCCACACTGCAGCTCAGGTTGCTGGAGATGTTTTGTCCCATGCGGACATACTGCGGCCTGTTGTTTAAATACTCCATGATCCAGGACACAAGGAGTGGCTCCACAGCCATTCTAATGAACTTCTCCTGCAGCAGGTGAGGCTGAATGGTATTAAAAGCGCAGGAGAAATAAAGAAATAGCACCCTCAGAGCGCAGCCTCCTTCATCCAGGTGTGAGAGGGTGCGATGGAGAAGGTAGAGAACAGCATCCTCCACCCCCACTCTCTCTCTGTATGCAAACTGGAGAGGATCGTGGACATGCTGTACCTGTGGCTTCAGCAACTGCAGCAGATATAGGTTTGGTTTCCAAGTCTGTGAGATGTATTTTGTTTGCTGATGATACGACTGTGTTTGGTAGTGGGGATCATTTGGGACAGCTCCTGGACATGATGGAGAGGGAACTACAAAAAATTTAAATACTGGTTTGAGTCAAATAAATTATTGCTTCATTTGGGTAAAACAAATGTATTATATTCAGAAATAAGCCCAGGAACTGCTGAAACTGAAATAGTAACCGAAACCAACTTTCTTGAAGTTTTTATCGATGATAAATTAAGTTGGAAAACTCATAAATTATGTTAAATCCAAAATGTCAAAAGTTATCGCGATTCTGTATAAAGCACAATACTTCCTTTCCCAGCATTCGTTGGTTACGCTGCATCATTCATTGCCTCAGTGCTATCGTTCCTTCTTGCACGAGGGTGCCTCAGCCTGTCACTGAACGAGCTGGTCAGCTCCACTACAGTCCGGTGCAGAGGGTGAGAGGAGTTGTTCATGATGGATTTGAACTTGGTTAACACCCTCCTCTCAGCCACCTCCTCCAGAGTCCAGAGGACAGCCCAGGACAGAGCTGGACTTCCTGACCAGCTTGTTCAGTCTCTTTCTCTCCCCCTCTGTGTTGCCCGGGGCCCAACAGATGACACCATAGAGGAAAGCAGAGGCTGAAAGTATTCAGTGCTCTTTACTTTTTCCACATTATTGTATGTTACAGCCTTATTCCAAAATGGAGTAAATTAATTTTCCCCCCTCAAAATTCTTTGAATAATTTTGCAAATTTAATAAATTTGCAAAAAAAAAATTTCCACATTGTCATTATGGGGTATTGTGTGCAGAATTTTGAGGAATGTGTTTTTTTTTTTTTTTATCCATTTTGGAATAAGGCTGTAACATAAAATGTGGAAAAAGTGAAGGGCTGTGAAGACTTTCCGGATGTACTTTAACGCTACATTAGTTAGGCAATTTTGATACCAGTGTTTACTGTGTTTTTGTGCATTAAAATTGATTTCATTACTGTGATCACCTCAAACTTTCAGTTACCTCTGTTATCATGCAGGCAATGACTGTATAATTCTGAATCTGAAGCACTCAGCAGTTGGCAAGTAGACTAGATGACCAGCTGCTACCCCCTGCTGCCCCCCCCCCCCCCCGCCAAACTTTTGTGGTGTATAGCAATTTGATTGTTTACCATGAGTAAATTCATTAAATTCCTTTAACAAGTTCATGGTTAAAGCTACTCATTACTGGCTAATTCAGTCAGTAACACAGTCTGTTTTAGTCCTTTTTTTTCATTTTAGTGAACACACCATTAATACCGAACAACATTGTTGTTCCTGTTGCATTTTCTAACAGCTACCAGCTGCTGTGTGTTTCAGGAAGGAAAAATGCATCAGCTTTCAAAACAGGAGAAATTACCACAACATATAATTGCAGCCAAAAGCAATGTATTAAATGCAGCCAGTAAAAATGTAGAAATAACACAAATGCTGTACAAAGTGTATAAATGAGTGAGTTCTTTACCTGTAAATGATCCCTTTACTGTGCAGGAAGAAGAGACCAACAGCGATCTCTGCTGCATAGAACCTGTAATGACACTTCAGGTGTACTCACAGACAACATGATAACACTTCACATTCAGCTTTTTGTTATATTCCAAAAGAAACAGTGGGCACATAAAATCTTACACTGCCTGAGGCTCTTTAAATTTTCCGACTTGCTGGATATGGTACATGAGATCTCCCCCATTCACATACTCCATGACAAAGTACAGACGGTCCTGTGATCACAGAGAAAAACAGGTACATGGAGGAAAAGTCAGAATGTTCCACAAACACTACAAAAATTACACAACAAATCCACATTTACATTCAAGCTTCAACCACAAAGGCACAATTCTGTGTTGTGTCCTCCCGTAGCCTCGCTGTCCGAAGCACTCTGCCATTCCTGCTGCACTTTCTGTGACAGGCTGACCTAGAAAGTTCACAACAAAGTGGGGGGAACAACACTTAACACATACATGTGTAAAGAAATATTCTCTTTGTCCAGTAACACTGGTCCCTACAGCCCGAGACAAGTCCTGTCTAGTTTAGTCTGACTATATGTTGTTAGAATTCTGGATTTTGAGGAATATGGCTCCAAATGATGTAATGAGCAGATCACTGCCACAGCGACTTAACTGGTGCACCATTATATTAAAAAAAAATAAAGTGAAATCACAGACGACCCCACTGGGATATTATGAATCCTGCTTTGCAACACAGTGCAGAAGCAACACTTGAAATGCAGCAAATGTCTTGTGAATAAAATTCTGATAAAACATTTAGAGCGAGGTACTGGTGAAAAGTATCATGCTACATGAGAAGACAGAAAGCTGTGGAGCAAACACACAAAGAGGTTTTAGCCTCTGGCTGTTACCAGAAACTGTACAATACTTTATGTGCACATATATGCTGGAAGATGTTTTATTCGGAAAGGGTCTGCAAGAAAACTGGAAATACTGCACAGCACGAGTGAAAGTGCACGAGTAAGTCAGCGTGTTTTTGTATGTGGGAGAGCAAGCGTGTGTATGTGTGTGTCCATGAATATGCTATGTGTGACACCAAGCTGTGTCGCTTCCTATTTCCTCAGTGTTCCTGCTGGTGCTACGGCTCTAATCAGCTGCTATAGTTCAGCTCAGCCTGTAACTGTTAACAGACGTTTGGCATCCGGCTCTGACCGGTGGCCGTGGCTCAATTTACCGCAAAAGCTTGAGTTTAAAGAAAGGCTTGATTTTTGTTACATTTGGCTTAAAATTATACAAGAAACAGTGCATGAAAAATTCAAAAATCTCAAAAATGTGAACTACAGTAAAGGCTCCAGTTCTTAAGTCTGCTCCAGTTCTTAAGTTAATGCTTGATTCTTACTCATATTTCTTATCTGCAAAGGCAGTTCATCTGTGGCTGCTTTCTACTCCGACAAAGCTAGTGAAAAGAGACGTGTAAAAGACTTTCATAACTGAAAAGGAGAGCAGTTGTATATATTACGTGCCTGTAATATCACTGTACATCACAAATGTGAAAAGAAGAGGGGCCACTCAGTGCAACATCAGAGAGTTAGATGCTTGATTAAGGATGGGTACTGATAAGATTTTATCGATATCAATACCATTATCAATTCTGCTTATTGATCCAATTCCTTATTGACTCCCTTATCGATACCTTCTGTGAATTTTCTGTGTGGTACAAGTAGGCTTTACAGGTTTTCGATGGCAACAACATTTTATTGAGTCTTAAAGTAAATAAATATGAAATTGGTCACTAGGTCCTTGATCTCCGGACATAAATAGAAATAAACAAAATCCTTAGTTTTCGTCAAAAGTATTTCCTTTCAGACATTAATGGCATGATTATCTCTCCATGCATCTGAGCTCAGCTCAGCTGCCTGCAGGAGTCTGCAGGTCTGCAGCCTTACAGTCTTGGGCTGCTGCACATCAACGCAGGATGTCTTATTTTGGGAGAAAAAAAAACATTTTGATCGATTGCAGTTTATTGTTTGTATTACAACTAGGGTTGGGTATCGAGAACCGGTTCTTATCAGGTATTGTTAAGAAATGATTCGATCCACCGACATCAATAACCTTTTTGCTTAACGATTCCCTTATTGGTCCTTCAGAGCAGCCGCTGTTTTTAGGGGTGTTTGTTGGGAAAATGATCATGTCTCCACGTTGATTACAGAACCCCTGCAGGGTCTGTATTCAACCATTTTTGCATTGTGGATCTTCTTTGAAGCTTGAAGAAATGAAGCAGTGATCCGACCCGCTGCTTCGTTGGTTCTTTGTTTTATTTCGCTTTATCTTGATTTTTCCCCGCTAAAACCCCACAGAGCTGTCTGTGAGTAATACTGACCTTTTTTATGTTAAACCGACCTGTTATGGTCTTCTGAAATAGTTGATGTATTTTATAACTTAAAAACTGGACCGATGCTAATGTGTTAGCATGTCTATGGCATTTTCAATGTTAAAGCATTAAGATGTTCGCATCTCAGCACGTTTGTGTGCATTTATTTTCTGTATAATTAATGGCTCAGCGTTTGTTGTTGTAAAAGAGTCAAATGTATTACAAACTGCAATATTTTTTAAATTTATTTTTGTTTATATGTTAATAATAATAATAATAACAATAATAATAATAATAGCAACAACAGTAACAGTAATAATAACTAATAATGCTACAATACAATTTTAGAGAAAGAGACAAAAAGAACCTGATAAAAAACACAACAGAAAAATATAAAACCAACTAACAATGAACATAAATAAATAAATAAATATAGAAATAAATAACTGTTTCCTGTGAACACTTACTGACTCTTACACCTCCACTTCATCCCTGTTTTATTTTAGCTTAATGACAACTTGTTTCGGTCAAACCATATTTTCAATTTGTTAATTTCTTCAGTGATTTCCTCCAGAACTATTTGCCAAGCCAGAAAACTGCTGCATCCTAGTAAGAGCAGAATACTATTATTACTCGCCTTTATTTGAAAAGGGACAATGTACAGAGACATTAAGCTCATAAAACAAAGATGATCTGTACCAGACTGTAGCTAAATAGCTAAAGAGTTTCCATCTGCAGTCCCCACTACATAATAAAATACAGTGAAGGAATACTCAGTCAAACAATACCACACATACAGTCCAACACTGTCAGACACACACACACACACACACACACACACACACACACACACACACACACACACACACACACACACACACACACAACACACACACACACACACAACACACACACACACACACAACCGCTCCAACTTTCACACATATACAAAATAAATTACAGATTTCAACAATGATTGCAATTACAGACAAGTCCTTATCTTAAAAAAAATAAATAAATAAATACATAATGACCTACCTAATATAGCTATCATTTTATATCAAGACATAAATAAAAAATAACCACTTCTACACAGTAATATTAGTGCTGGCAGGTTTGGTTATTCCCTAGCCACTGTTTAAGCTCTGCTGTGAAGGTGATATAGCTTATCTGATGTTTTAGTTCGTTTGGAAGATTATTCCATTCTTTTATGGCATTATAAGAAAAGGCAGTTTGTGCAAATGAAGTTTTGCACTTTGGGATGGCACACTGCCCCCTGGTGGTGGCTCGTGTGGCTCTAGTAGTGACTGTAGATGTGAAGTGAACAAAATCCTTAAGTGGTGCAGGTGCAGAGTTATTTAAGATTCTGAAGACCAGACGGATTGAGGCAAATCTCTGAATATTGTCAAAATTGAGGAGTCCATGTTTTTGTAGAATATGGCAATGATGGTATTGTCTTGGTTTCCTGTCCAGTACTTTTAGGGCTTGCTTGTGAAGTGATTCTAATGGCCTGAGGGTGGTTTTTCCTGCCTGGACCAGCAGGTTATGCAGTAGTAAACACGGGACATTATCATGACATTAAAGAAGATTTGTGCCGCTCCTTGTGTGAGTGAATTTCTAATGCATTTAAAAGTTTTAATATTGTATTTGAGGCTTTGACACAGTTGTTTAACGTGTTTTTTGAAGGTGAGTGTGGGGTCTAACATGATACCTAAATATTTGTACTCTGTCACATTCTGAATCGTTTCTCCATTTACTGTAATATTGGGAAAGGGTGACTTTTTGCATTTATTAGTGAAATACATTGTAGCAGTTTTCTTTGTGTTTAGAGTGAGGCATGAGTCATGTAGCCACCTGGCTACCTTCTCCATGGCCACGGTGAGTTTATTGGCTACCTGTTCTGCATCCTTCCCCCAGGCATAAACGACCGTGTCATGTGCGTACATCTGGACGTGTACATCTTCGCACACAGATGGAAGGTCGTTTATATAGAGTGAGAAAAGGAGAGGGCCGATATTAGAGCCCTGTGGTAAACCAAAATGGATATTTTCTATAGATGAACTGATGTTATTGATGCGGACACACTGAGAACGGTCGGACAGATAGGACTTAATCCAGGCCAGAGTATTTGAAGACAGTTTATATTGTGTTAGTTTCGACAGTAGTATGGGGTGGCTAACGGTGTCAAATGCCTTACGGAGATCTAAAAAAATAGCTCCTACAACCCCTCCATTGTCTAGGTTTGATTTTATTGTTTCAATGAGCAAGCAGCAGGCAGTTTCAGTCGAGTGATTTGCACGAAACCCAAACAGCATGGGATGTAATAGTTGCTCATCCTGATGTTGGGTGAGTTGTTCCCCTACCACTTTCTCAAGGATCTTAGATATTACAGGGAGGATACTGATTGGTCTGTAATTACTGACGTCTTGCCTATTGCCAACTTTGTGAATTGGCATCACAATTGCCGTTTTCAAGGCAGAAGGAAAATGAATTTCTGCCATAGACTGCTTTATTAACCTAGTTATTGGAGCAGATAAGGTGTCTTTGTGTGTTTTTAAAAAAACTGTATCAAAGCCATAGATATCCTTAGCCCGGGAGCTTGATAATAAAGATAGGATTTTGTTTACTTTTACTTCATTTGTTGGCTCTAGATTTAATTCATTTTGATTGTTCACCACTATTTCATTGTACATTTTTGGGGGGAAATTCTTAATTGTTTCAACTGATTGAATAAAGTTCTGATTAAAACAGCTGCCAATTTCCAAATTATAATAGAGGATAGAGAGATTCATTTTTAATGTTATATTTTCATTCGTTACTTGTCCTTTACCTGTAAGTTTATCAATGGATTTCCAGAGTTCTCTAGTATTCCCTTTAGCAGCTTTAATGATGTGTAGAAAAAAAAATCTGCTCTAGACTTTCGTAACTGCATTGTAACTTTGTTTCTAAGGCTTTTAAAAATCATACGGTCAGTATTAAGGCCAGTTTTAATGGCTCTTTTAAGAGCTGAGTCCCTTTTTTCATGAGTCCCCAGCTTATCTCATTTAACCACGGGACCCTCACTTTAACCTTTTTTTTGTTGGGCTGAGTTATGGTGAATTTGGAAATTATTTGTTTGATTGTCATTATTAGTTCATCACAAGCCTGTTCAGTGTTTGTCCAATTGATTATGTCACTCCAAGGGACATTCTTGAGCTCACTGTTTAAAAGTTCATAGTTTTTTTTAGAAATATGGGGTAAGAATTTATGACTCAGAACACCTTTTTGGTTTTTATGCCGTCATTTTGTCATCTTTCGTGCTATCAATGTGATGTTATGGTCTGATAAACCTGTTATCAAGTTGTATGTTTTGGTTATGTGGTCAGGTTTAGTGGTGAAAATTAAATCCAATAGTGTTTGAGTGGAATTGGTTATCCTAGTAGGACTGCTCACCATTTGAGTCATGTGGAAGCTATTCATAATTTCTTTAAGTTTCTTCCTATGTATTTTATTCAGCCAGTCCAAGTTCAAATCCCCCATTACTATTAAATCTTTAGGGCTGTACTTTTTGAGTATATCTGACAGTGAATTAAAAAATATGTCTTTAGCATTGGGAGGTCTATACACAACAAAAAGGTTAAAATGCATCTCTGGAGATAACGTAATTTTCACTCCAGCACACTCAATGTTAACATCTTTAATTTCCATCTCAACTACTGGGATGAATTTGAATAAGGAAAGTTGTTTTTTTTCCTCACTGCAGTTTATTGTCTGGAATAGTCCCAGATTGCATTTCAGAGCTTCTAGAATTCAAAACTTTTCGTGCAGGTGATGGTAGGGGGTAATTTTGGGTTTCAACTTTTTTTGTTTTTGACCATTTTCATCCCTGAATATGTCAATTCTGAGTCACTTTTGTGTAGATTAAAGTCACTAACTGGGACTCCCGTCTTGTTGCGAGAAAGAAACGAGAATCGTTCTCCGTTCTGTTCACACAGCTCCAAACACTGCGCCGCTCTCTGCCGAGTCAAGTTAGAAAGACAGAGTGTAGTCGGAATTAATTAATTCAAAGCGAAACACCGTTTAAACCAATTGAAACCTCTTTCCAAATGTTATAATACTAACAAACTGCAATTGATCAAAATGTTTTGTTCCTCCCAAAACAAGACGTCCTGCGCTAACATGCAGCAGCTGGCTGGGCTCAGCTCAGAGATATGGAGAGACATTCATGCCAAAATGTCTGAAAGGAAATGCTTTTGACAAAAACTACAGATTTAGTTTATTTTTATTTATGTCCAGAGATCAAGGATCTAGTGACCAATTTCATATTTATTTACTTGAAGACTCAATAAAATGTTGTTGACATAGAAAACCTGTAAAACCTACTTTTAGTACACAGAAAATTCACAAGAGGTATTGATAAGGAATCGGATCGATAAGCAGAATCGATAATGGCATCAATATCGATAAAATCTTATCAATACCCATCCTTAATTACCATGTTTGGAAAGAGGTGTCATTTGATTTAAACGGCGATTCACAGATCACCTATGATCCACTACACCACCAGGATGCACATATGCATCTTCTGCAAACATCAGGGTCCAAGGGCAGGTAAGATGACAGCAGTGTAGTATGCTCAAATTGTGCCCCTTTTACCTGCCTCGTTACTTTTAGTACATACTACAGTAAAGGTTGGGTAGTAGGTTCTTAATAGATGATCTTACGTACTGAATATGTGAATGCAGAGCAGATCTTGCTTTGCTAATATGGTTTGTGCTCATATGCTATGTGGTTTGGGTTTAACTTGAGTCAATATACAAGTGCATGCAAAGGTAGACACCCAAACCTTCTACCCAGGATATCTTTTCCTTTTTATTGTTATTTGTTTTAAAGAACTGTTCATATTGAACGCATACTCTGCTGGTCTGTGGTAAGTTGTTTATCAAACAGCCCATTGTGGATTAATGTGATCTGATCTGGAGTCATGTGTTCTTTCCAGGAGCACTGTACCTACCACAGTCTGGAAGCAAGAGTGGAGATATGTGAGGAAGGGTGGTTTGTCTTGTTGGGCCAGGACTCTCTTCTCCACCATGGTACATTCTACATCATCATCTTGGATCACTACGTCTTTCTTCAGGATCTTTACTGCATAGAGTTCCTCAATGGTTTTCATCTCTGCCAGCATAACCTTCCAAGACAGTAAAGATGAGCAAAGAACGACAGGAAAAGCTTCTTGATTTTTGCAGAATGTCAATAACATACAAGCAGCGCTGGCCTTGGGCGCCACCAGACCCAGGCTTAGGAAACAAAAGAGCTGACAAACTAGCTCATTTTAAGCTGCAACTTCAAAACCACCTGAAAAGAGAAGAGATGTGCTGTGGCTACATTAATGCAAATGCTTAAGCGTCATGAGATTTAGAATGTGACCACTGTTATACAATCAGAAACTACAGTAATTATTTACTTCTCTGATTTAGTACATTTCTATGTGGAAACGCTCTCCTTCATAGACCCAATTCATGTGCCTTGGGCTCGACCATCCCCGTCATCCTCTTTATCTTTGTGGCTGAATCCATACGAAATCCTTTTTTAGCTGGGGTGTGTGGCGGTATGGCCGTGTTACATTAGATGAATTTTAGAACATAACTACTGTGAAATAAGACAGGAACTGTTTACTTCTCTCAGTAAGTACATTTCTTTGTGGGATTGGTCTGGCTCTCTCATTGTTTATAATCTATCATCATTTCAATATCCACTGACCATCCAGCAGGTGGCAGACATTTCAATTGGATATTATACAAGCAGTGATTGAAAAGTGTTGAGCCTGACCCAAAATTGTAGGGCGTGGTTCTCCAGCTTTTGCATTCTGAGAAACCAACATTTCTCTTGAGAATGTGTGAAATTTTGACTCACTGGGTGCAATGTTGCTGACACAATATTTCAGTGAAATGAGTAGAGGTGTGTCAGATTGGAAAAATGGACAAAGACAGTAGGCGTGTTGTGACTCGGTATCTTATGAAAAGGGAATGTTTCCGAAGGAGATCCATTAGGTCACGGTAACGACATTAGGGGAGAATGCTTTTATGCTAGAGTTAAATGCCGGTCAGCCGAATTCAAAGGCAGAAAAAGTGTCAAAGATACAGCAAGAACAGGAACACCCAGAACTGCCACTTTGACCGATATGATTTAAAAGATCCATGATACAGTCCTTGCTGACAGAAGAGTAAGTGAGCATCACATAGCCAGTACTGTAGGCATTCCCCTGGAGAGAGTTCATTTGTTTCTGACAGAAGAACTGGGAAGGACAAAACTTTCAGCACAATGTGTCTCAAGGCCTCTCATGGTCAATTACAAAAGGTCGAGGTTCTTGGGGGAGAACCTTCAGCTTTTTGAGGCAGATCCAAATAACTTTATGAGACCATCTGTCACCATGGATGAGACCTGGGTCCATCACTTCAAACTGGAGACCAAATAACAGACGAAGAAAGCCAAAGCTTTCTCATTTGCTGGAAAGGTCATAGCCTCTGCCTTCTCGGATGCTGAGGGCATCATAATTGTGGAGTATCTCCAGAAGGGACAGACCATCAGTGGGGCGATTATGCTTCCCTTTTACAACAACTGCAGGAGAACATATAGCAGAAGTGGCATGGAACTCCAACAAGGTGTTCTGTGTCACCAGGACAATTCTCCAGTCCACATGTTGGTCACTGCAATGGCTGCCCTTCATGAAAGTGACTTCGAACTTGTTTCGCACCCACCTTATTCACCTTCAGAATTCCATCTGTGTCCAAACATGAAAAGGCATCTTGCTGGAAGTCATTATAATACTGATAGTAAGTCCCTTTGGTTGCTCCTTTGTTTTCGCTCCAGGTCACAATAGCAGATCTGAGATGGATCAGCATGTTGATTTGGCAGAATGGTTTATGCTGGATGCCGTTCCTGATGCAACTCCATATTATATGCAGAATTTGCAGGGATGGATTTGAAGTAGGAACCTTTTGCACTGGAAACAAGCGCACTTAACCGCTTGGCCACCACACTCACTGTAATACAGATAATGTCATACCTGCAGTGGATGATTTCCTTGAGCTCCAGGATAAGACCTTCTATCACAGTGCGTGGACTTATATGGGAATTGTGTTGAAAAATAAAGTATTACATTAATTAAGCTGTGGTTTCATCTGGGCTGGGCTCAAAACTTTTCAATCACCCCTTGTATAAGCAAAACAAAGTTGTATTCAATCTGGTCCATCAAAATTCACCACGTTTGAAAGCGTTTATTCTCACTGTATGCCATTTTTAATTTCAAGATTACAGATGATATTTTAGTGCTAACTCGGTCAATCAATTCATCTGTAGATTGATCAGCCCATCAATTTACCTATGAACTGATTGATCTACTGATCAAATTTTCTATCTATCTATCTATCTATCTATCTATCTATCTATCTATCTATCTATCTATCTATCTATCTATCTATCTATCTATCTATCTATCTACTCATTTCCTTTTAGAAGGTACATGCTTTTCCAAAACCTATGAAAAACAGCATTTTGTGTATTTAAGCATGTATCAAAAAGGTGGATACCTCACCTTGCCAAAGCTGCCTTTACCCAGCACAGCCAGGAAGTTGAAGTCGCTAAGTTTGACCTGGTTCAGGCTGTTGGATGGCCGGTAGCTGGATGGGCTGCCATCTGTCTCACTGATCACCTTCTTACCTGGGCCTAGCTTGGCTTTCTACACTCAGGGCACAGAGGAGGACAAATGTCAGACAAACACACAGACACACACACACAAAAAAAACTAAGAAGCACACCTTCACATGCATACTCAGAGCCTAAAGCTGCACTCTGTACATTGAAAAGAACAACTGAATTCAAACGCCAAAGAAAAATACCTCATTTAGAACCACTACACCATAGCAATAAAACTAAGAACAAGATTCTTAAAAGACTTCTCTGTGAGCTATGATGAAAAACTTAACACTGCAGACCAACGCTTTCACTCCCACAACCCACAGATACTGTATGTTTGATATACTTATTCCATTTCTGTATGTGAGCTCACACGCTTTCACACTGCTACGATATTCACCTTTGCTGTGAGACAGTACAATTCAAAACTGGTCAAGGATCCAACACATAGACACACACACACACACATACACATAATTCCCACTTCTGGCCTTTTTGTGTTGAGTTTGCATGTTCTCTCCGTGTTTGCGTTGGGTTCCCTCCAGGTGCTTCAGCTTCCTCCCACATCCAAAGACATGCAGGTTAGGTGAATTGGAAACTTTAAACTGTGCGTGCGGGTGTGAATGTGTTTGTTTGTCTATATGTGGTCCTGTGACAGACTTGCGTCCTGTCCAGGGTGTACCCTGCCTCACGCCCTATGACTGCCGGGATAGGCTCCAGCCCCCCGCAACCTAATCTTGGATAAGTGGTCGAAAAGGAGTGTGTGTATGTTTTGCACGTCATCTACGCTGAGTTAGTTAGTCAGAAGCAGAGAAAGAAATTTGTTGCCAGTTTGGTAAAACACCTTCTGCATCCGTCGCAATGCTGTAGCTGGAGTACAAGGAGGAAACGATGTCATCACATACGCCGATCATAAGAGGTTCAAAATGGGATTAGAAGAGGCTGAAAGAACAGTCTGGAAGAACTTCAACAAGTGGAAAAGAAGATAAATCAAGCATTTGGTTGTCAACTCATAGTGAAAAGACTGCCGAGGATGTTTCAATCAACAAAGACACTGGAACATAATTACTGACAATCTCA